>NC_061519.1:9642500-9892500 GCF_022379125.1 Scophthalmus maximus | reverse complement strand
GGGGGTCTTTGAAAAGGCCCCTCAACACTAATTTCATTACATGAGACATACATCATTAAAATCATATACCACCCACACTGTCAGTTTTCATTTTATAATCATTTTTTTCACTATCAGGTTCATAGGATGTATCCACATTACAGTGTAGCTTTGGGGTTTGATATTTTGAATATTACATTTGTTTTTGACGGAAAGGACTATGTCGGTCCTCGGGTAACTTTAACAATAAACTATACAAGATATAAAGGAGAAAAAAAATAGTTCTATATTGTTACAAATTACTTTTATGACTCACACTGTGCTACCAGTGAAGACACTTAGGTGAGGTCCCCGGTATTTTCAATGGGATTCGGGTCACGTTTAGTCACTGAGGGGTTCTACAGGAAGAAGATATTTAATTTGTTAGGATCCAGTTTATGTTTTTCAGCCAATAAAAATCATTTCCAAATTAAAGCGGTGGCCTGTGGAGAAGGTTTTGAAGCAGCATCCAGCTCCTTTTGGTGATCATTTTTATTTATTTGTTTGGTGGTGAACTTTTATTAAAGAGAAAACGGATCAGCTAAATGCATGAAGTATAGAAGATCAGGGTAGGGGGTGCATGAGGGGGGCGTGGGGCTCATGCTCAGGTTGATCTGAGAGCCAAAGCAGCCAATGACAATGATTGTAGTCCATTTATGTGACTGATTCATCAACTAGACGATGGGCTTGAGACATGAGTGACTATAGCGAATTACTTCTTTTGCAACTTTCCAGCTCACGCACGCACGCACGCACGCACGCACGCACGCACGCACGCACGCACGCACGCACGCACGCACGCACGCACGCACGCACGCACGCACGCACGCACGCACGCACGCACGCACGCACGCACGCACGCACGCACACACACACACACACACACACACACACACACACACACACACACACACACACACACACACACACACACACACACACACACACACACACACACACACACACACACACACACACACACACACACAGCAACATGAAGCCTGTGTTATCAGTCGCCTAGAACAAGCAAACAATATCAAAATGAAAAAACGATTCACGTGAAAAAGATAAATACTTGACTCCTATTTTCACCAATCATTGGATCAATACAAGAAAATTGTGCAAAGCGGTGGTTTTATTTCATTAGCCACTGACAAATCCCGAGGAACTTATTTTAAAAACTAAAAACAGAAAGACACTATATATATACACATATATAATAATTAGAGACCGACCAATATGGATTTTTGAATATGGATTTATTTATGTATGATTCTAAGATGTCGTTATCAGACCTTTATGACAAAGAAATGAAATTGAGGCTTGGTATTTTAGTTTAACATTAAACGTTATCATAAAAGCAAATAAAATGACCAATACAACCAAATAAATAGTACTTGAATTAAGAAAAAAACATTTGCTTTACTTACAACTGGATTCATAAATGCACATTCAAAGGCTCATATGAGTTGGCTGATAATATCGGTCGGGCTGTAATAATAATAATAATTTATATATAATATGTATGTATATGTGTACAATAGTTATACACCAAAATGATTATTACATGATTATTAGAAGTACAAGAACAAAATTAAAGGCCTTTTTCCCGCAAAGACACACACACACACACACACACACACACACACACACACACACACACACACACACACACACACACACACACACACACACACACACACACACACACACACACACACACACTGACTCATGCATCTAGTGAGTGTGGGCACAATATGTGTGTAGCATCAAAATCAGACACCCTATGACACCATCCTCCCCTCTTCCTCCACCCACACACATATGCAAACAACCATACAAAGAGTTACTTACTTACTTACACACACACACACACACACACATGCATGCCCACACACACACCCCTCCCCCTTATCCACCCACTCTAGACAATGATTCTATGTTCCATGTCGCCACCCTGTCTTGTCACATTTCCTTCTTGTCTGCCACGCTGTCTCTCTCTCTTCCTCCCAACTCTCTCTCTCTCTCTCTCTCTCTTCCTTCCAACTCTCTCTCTCTCTCTCTCTCTCTCTCTCTCTCTCTCTCTCTCTCTCTCTCTCTCTCTCTCTCTCTCTCTCTCTCTCTCTCTCTCTCTCTCTCTCTCTCTCTCTCTCTCTCTCTCTCTCTCTCTCTCTCTCTCTCTCTCTCTCTCTCTCTCTCTCTCTCTCCACCCCTCCATCCAATCAATAACTGCTGGCACTTCCTTCCACAGCTCAGGAAAAAACAATTAAAAGCCATCGATCCCGGCACACACTCACACATGGACGCGCAAAAATACCCACACTTACACACACACAGACACACACACGCACTTACACGGACACTAAGCCATGAATATGCAAGTGGGTCTCCTTGACCTTCAAAGACAGGGGAAAGCCAGGTGACTTCATTCTTCATAGGACTGCCACTGGATACATCTGTCGCCCCTCTCACACACACACAAACACACACTCACACACACACTTATTGACAGGAAGAGACACATGTTTGAGACATACATGCAAACTTAAGTGTCTCTTTGGGCGCATACATGCATAACTTAACATATAAAGCGCACACACATACACACACGCACACACACAGACACACGCACACACACAGACACACACACACACACACGCACACACATACACACACAGTGATGCAGTCCATGTTATTCACATTTTGAAAAAGAAAACAGGAGTAAGTATGACTGGTACTTGTCAGTGAGCTGCTCTCCACCATGATGGTGTGATGTTGTTCATTAATCTCTGTGTGTGATATAGGTTCAGTAATCACTTATCATCCAGGAGAGATAGTTGTCCTGTTGTGTCTGTTCACACAGAGTAACTCACTTCAACACCACAGGTTGAGGCACAGCACCTCAAACCACAAAAAACATTTTTTTTTTGATACCAGTTCATCCCAGCACACTGAGTGCAGTGAAGCACGTTAAGACTAAAAAAATCACATGAGGCTTTTGCACCAAGTTTCTTTTCTGCATTTTTGTCATTACACACTATGACATTCTGGAAATGTGAGCCAGTTGGTGTTACAAGATAGTGTCCAGTGCATTAAATTACTCAGTGGTCCCTTCCTTCCCCCCGCCCTATATTTCCCCCCGCATTGTTTTGTCATGTTGTGCATCCCCACATTCTAGTTTAGCTGATTCAAGTTCTCCCTTCTCACCAAAAATGTATCGGGTATCATGTAATATCAGTATGTCCGGTATATATAAGTAGAGCTGCAACAGTAAATCGATTAATGGATTAGTGATCGATTACTAAATTAATCGACGACTACAGTATTTTGATAATCAAAATCAATCAAAGTCAAAATTCTCTGATTTCAGCTTCTTAAATGTGAATATTTTCTGGGTTTTTTTGTTCCTTTGTGACAGTAAACTAAATACAAAACAAAACATCATCTTGGGGTTTCGGAAAACACCATTGACATTTTCCACCATTAATGACATTTTAGGGACCAAACAACTTATCGATTAATCAAGATTATCGATAATCGATAATTTTTTGTGTGGGGGGGCCTCTCCATGTGCACACACTCATCTGGGGAATATTCATTTTAAGGTTTATGAGCAGCAGCACTTATTACTCTCCTACAAAGATGCTGTGACTCCTGACTCGGTTGTTCCCACCCTCACTTCTGAAGCTCTGCGCTCCTTTTAGTGGTAAATTCTCATTGTTGCTGTCGTGTCTGTTGGAGCAGTCACAGGTGAGTCGACAACACATTTGCTCGACCGACCGCAGCCCGTCGGTCGGTTGCTGCTGGCGATCTCCGTGACTGTACCCGCGGCTTGCATTTGACATCGGCTCCCGAGGGGAGGGACACGACTCGGCACGAGCAACTTCTCCACACGGCATGAAATAAAATCAGTGCACGTGACTGATGTTATTTATCAGGTTTTTCGCCTCGGTCCGATCCGTCTATTGCTCTGGCCAGC
This sequence comes from Scophthalmus maximus, assembly GCF_022379125.1. Lineage (NCBI taxonomy): Eukaryota > Metazoa > Chordata > Actinopteri > Pleuronectiformes > Scophthalmidae > Scophthalmus > Scophthalmus maximus. Next base: position 9,888,503 of record NC_061519.1, on the reverse strand, counting down.
TTTGTGTCTCGGACAGGTGGAGAAATGGAGGGAAAGAGCGGGATGGGGAGATGGATGGATGGAGGGAGGGAAGGGTGAAGAAAGAGAAAGAAAGAAAGAAATTGCTGTTGCAGTGGGCTAAACAGAGGGAGAGAGTAATAGAGAGGGACAGCAGTCACACTCTGGCTGTTGCTCAATGAGGGAGTGGCCTGTAACGCCACCCCTAATCTGTGTCCAGTCAGCCCTGACACACAAACGCGCGCACGCGCACACACACACACACACACACACACACACACACACACACACACACACACACACACACACACACACACACACACACACACACACACACACACACACACACACACACACACACACACACACACACACACACACACACACACACACACACACACACACACACACACTCTCTTGCGGTGCTGCAACAGTTTCAGCTACATGAAAAATAGTCACATCTCTTTGCCGCTGATTGACACTGGGGTTAGAAATGAAATTCTTTTGTTGGCGGGAGCTTTTTTTTCAGGTAGCTGTCAGCGCAGGCCAGGTGTTCCTCAGGGTCCGCTGGTTTTCCTTTTGGTTTGGAGAGTTTGATAGATGAAGAGAGAGAGAAGGAGAGAAGCAGAGGGAGAAAGAGAGACGGAGTGAGGAGAGCTTGATAAATGATTGGAGAGTGACGGATTGACTCTCACGCGCCTACATCTGAAGCATCTGCTGCCATTGTGTCGCCTGCTGAATCTGCCAGTGGCATTTGTGTCTGATACCTGCTACTGCTCACTAGTCTTGGAAAGTTCTGACTTCAAAAGGGTGTCCATGTACACTTTTAATAGACTTTTGTAGGGCACTTGCACAGTTAAAACTTAACAGGGCAGTAAGAGATTTTGGCGTATTTTTAGCGGACCATGAGGAAATATTCACAGATTTTTACGAAAAGTGCATTCGGATAAATTCTCAAACTATCCCTTTAATTGGGGCAAAAGCATTACCTTTCCTCCACACAACTAAAGAAAATAGCTTCATGTTTCATGTAGGAAACAATCTATAAGGCACAAGCACAGTGATCCGTATCACCAATTTGACAACACCAAACAGAAATCCACTGGCAAATACAGAAAAACACAAGCAAATGCAGAAACACAGAAGTGAGTTGCACAAAAGAAAGCATCCTGAAAATCAAATCAGCTAAATACGTCTGAGTTGTACGTAGCAGAGAGATTCTAGCTGTAAAACTGGCACGGTCATGAGTCGAGAAGCAGAGACTGAGATTCCCCGAGGTTTCTTCTTTTTTCGTTCGTTGGTAAACCTCTTTTGAAACACAAAAATGAACCAAGAGGTCCCAGACTTATACGCATTTGAGTATTAGTCTGGCTACGCCAAGGCTACATCACCACTGGCCACTGCACTAAATGTACTGGCGCTGGAGCGATTGCAAACAAAGCTTTTTTGCTTGGAGGATGCAACAAGGGAGGCCAACATCTATCTGCAGTACCTCTATTTGTTTCTTTGTTTCACAACGTCACAAGGCCTCAGCTGCAACCCACTGGTTAGCAGACACAACTGTTAAATCACTGTTTAACCCAACGTGAACTTAAACCTCACCGAGCACCTTCACCCACACACTTACAAGGCATCAGGTGCACAGAAAAAATAAAAGCTAACGGCAGCCTTACACACACTGCAGTGTTCCTGTAAGTCCCACTTACAACCGATTTGTTTATCACTGGTAGTTTTAAAGACTGCAAAGGGATAACACTTCCCAATAACCCATTAACAGGAACATCTGTAAGTAGAAAGTAAATAAGTGACACACCACTCTCCTCCTGAACAACTGCTGCAGAGATGCCCCTGAGCAAGGCGCTGACTGCTGCACTGCACACTGATGATTAAACAATAACGCGTGTCGTTTGTGATCAGCTGTAACTGCTTTAAAGAATACAAACACCCATTCAACAGGTTCATATGTGACGTAAAGTGAAGAGAGAACCTACACAAATTAAGAGCATATACGATGATGCATCTGGTTTATGTTTCTAAAAAGGCATGGAGAAAAGTCATGAAGCAAATTCCCATGATTAGTTACTGCATATTATAAAACGGGTAGCTCAAATCTAGCGATCTGCATCAGTTCATAGCTGCTACGGCATCGAATCAGTTTGCACAGGTCCGTATCACTCCGCGACTGAGGAGGTAATGACGCGAGTAGACGCGAGTAGAGGCGATTGGCGATGGAGTGAAGTTGAGGAAAGTTACGAGAGCTCAAAGCACACGGTGAATGACGTTTTTCGCCTGCGAACATAAAATGCCGGCGAACACACTTACCGTCTCGTGGCCTTCTTTAAGAGGAACGCTACAAGTGTGTTGCATGGCAACCGCCGTGCACTGTGCAGGCAGCCAGGAGGGACTACCTTTTTGTATTCGTCAAAATTGCTCTTTTGACAAAATAAATAAATCAATGTCCATTAGTCTCATTTCGCCATACTTGTAACCATTTTATAAAAGCAATAGCTCACTTTAGACATGGTATATGCTCATTATACAACAGTTAAGGCGGTCGCCGGCCAACGCCCCTTAACTGTGGTATAATGAGCATATACCACGGCCTGTCGTGAGCTGGTGCCTATGACAGGTGGTGACCAGTTGAGGGTGTGCCCTGCCTCTCGCCCTGTGTCAGGATGTATGGATGCAACCTCCCTAGAAACCTTCTCCCCTTTCTTATTCCGTGATTAATACATTAACAAAAGCTTTATCTGCAAACGTCACTTCAAAATCAATGCATTCGTCAAAACATTCTTTTTTTTTTTTTAAATGACTCAATATCAATCCAGAGCATGTTAAGATGTTCTATTAATATCATTTATTCCACTATTTCCGTCATAAGCTCCTGCTCACCTCCCGCCCTGGTCGATCAATTGACATCTGCTCTGATTGGTTAATGGTTGCTTCGCGGCCTATGAGATCATTTCCTGCCGCTATCAATCATACACGCTGACGTTCGCGCCCCCCCGGTCAATTGATTCCCAGTCGTGTGAACATAATCCCTCCGCAATTAACCAATCAGGCATTTATCCAATTTAGCAAACATCAAGCAAGGCAGATGAGTCAGCGACTGCTCCATATGCAGTCCTGTTCACTCCTGTGTGTGTGCGTGTGTGTGTGTGTTTTTGATTGAAGGCCAGTATTGAGGAGTGTGTGTGTGTGTGTGTGTGTGTGTGTGTGTGTGTGTGTGTGTGTGTGTGTGTGTGTTGATGTTATCATTCTAGAATTGAGATATTAGTAACAGGTGGCTAACTAGGATCCCTGGGGCTTCAGGCACTCCACATGAAGATCTGTGCTAATTGAGAGAAATATTTAATTAGTTCATGAGTTGTGTGTGTGTGTGTGTTGAGTACAAGTTGGACTGTCTAATTGCTGCACCGTTAATTAAGCTGGTTAATGTCGCAACTTCGTACCCACTGTGTGCGCATGCGCTTTCGTCCACTTGTACGATTACGGTTCCCAATCTCATTCTGTTTGTTGTGTGTGTGTGTGTGTGTGTGTGTGTGTGTGTGTGTGTTTGTGTCTTCGTGCGCTAGGCGGGCCGTATTAGTACATCACTGTCGGGTGCTGCCCGTGTGCTGACAGCCATAAACCAGGGGACGAGCATGTCTCTTTCAGCAGAGTCAATTTTACAGCTCTGAGTCACAGCTCTGAACTGGCAAATCAATAAAATCAGAGGGAGTTAAATAATTTAGAGCCGGCTCTAATTAGTCTTCTACTCCCGCAGTATGGATTCCTCTACAATATTGATGACAGAGTGCCTGTTTATGGAAGAGACTGGAGTACTGAGCTCTCCTCTTCTTCTTGTTTTTTGCCTTGTTACCAGAGACTACACAACACTGAAGTTATGTATTTCTTTGTTCAATCATGCACCCGCACTGATGATAAGCCCCACTAGACACAAGGTAAATGTAATGCAAACTCCACAGGCAGAAGGGTTTGGTCAAAAAGTTGCACGTTTTTTTTGGGGGGGGGTTAAGTTAGTGAAACCAGTAACAAAGGAGCAACATATGCAACACGTTCACCTGATGATGGAATAGAAATTTTTCGACCTCCACACAGCATCTTTTAGTCATTTAGAAGTTTAGACGTTGACATGCGTGTCTGAAGGTTTGATTATGTTCACATTGTTCTTTATTTTTCCACTTTTTTTCATATTACTTGAACGTGTATGTGCTTAACTTGCATTACTTTGGTCTATGGTCTATATTTGCATGACAAAAAGAATGTATCATCATAAGATAAATGTCTTGACCTATTGCACTGAAATTAACCTAAATAAAATGAACAAAAAGAAACCCCTCATGTTGTTTTTGTCAATATCCCGACACGCCGGCTGACTGAGGCGCCATTGTTCTGCTTCTTTTATTCCCTGTTTGTTTTTCTGCATGTGTGAGCATGTTTGGTCATGTGCATGTGCACTCGGTGCAGTCGTCGGTGCATTGTCAGTGTGTTTGTGTGTGTGTGTGTGTGTGTGTCACGGTTGTTATCAGTCACGGGGGGGTGGGGGGGGACTATCGATCATCTCTTTTAATTACCCCGAGCATAGCGAGAGGCCTATATTAACTCCTCTCTTCTGGCGGCTGGAGAAGCCATGCATATTTCACGAGCAGCGGACCAATCATATGTCACTCAGCCTTTCTCCTCCGCTCTGACAAGACGAGACTTATCACGGTTATTTATCTCTGCCTCCCGCCCTCCCTCCCTCTGCGCTCTCCCCTCCGCCGAGCGTGTTGTCTGTGTAAAAAACAAAAGCGTGAATAATAAATGTCCACATTGTGTGCGTGAGTTTGTACGGATGCATGTTGCCCCGGTGACAAAACAAAAACGTGAATCTCAAGTGTCCCCATCGCCAGCTTGTGTGTGTGTGTGTGTGTGTGTGTGTGTGTGTGTGTGTGTGTGTGCACGTGCAGTCATGTGTCATGTGTGTGTCCCTGCTGCTATATGAGAAGCAGTAAAAACCCATAGCGGTGCATTAGAGGTGTTTTACCATGCTGCTGTCACTGTGGCTCGTCTGCTGCCGGTGACACTGAGCGCTGTCTTCCTTCAGGGGACTGCTCCGTGAGGGTCGACTCTGTTGCTCCCTCTCTTTCTCTGTCAGCACTGTATTGCACTTTGTCTTTTACAAAGAAAATGATCTACCCTTTCTTTGATACACTTAATTTTCTAATGATCGCACACACACCACGACACACCCCACCCTCTCTTTCTAGGTTTTCTGGAGGAAATGGGGAAAAGGAGGAGAAGCAAGTATCCTGAAATCCTCATAATGAAGCTTTGAGGACATGTGAATGAGAGGTTTAAACACTAAAATATATTTTAAGTGCATATTAAGCCAAATTTCTTACTCACGAATAGGTACACGCTAAGTTCAAAGCACACGTGTTTAAAAAGTCAAGGCCCTACCTATATTATTCTAGTAGTTAAGTCATGTTAATATATAAAGCACATTTAAAAACAACCAGAATTGACCAAAGGGCTATATAATAAATAAAAACAACAACAAGAAGCACAAGATTAAAATATAATGAGATTAAATAAAATCAAATAAAATCAAAGGCTAAAAAGAGGAAGGAAAATAGCAATGGGCAGTAAAACGCCTGCAGAAAACAAACGTTTGTCATGAGAGCTGGATGTGACATCATTACGCGAGGTATATGATGCCATATACCATTAGGTCACACGATCGATGCTCAGATTTTAATTTCAGCGGAGGGCACATCAGGATGTTGAGGACTGATATTGGTCAAATTTTTTTTACTGTATCAACAAGTCAGGGATCAGAAATCCCAAAACAAAACCTGGGAACATCGAATGCACTTTGCGTCAAGTAAAATGACTGCAATGATGATCAAACAATTCTACCCCAAAGCCCACAAAAGCAACGAGGAGCTGAGATGACACACTGGGCGAACGGTTCTTCTCTGGAGTCACACACACTCTGCATCTGAGAGCAGCAAGTGGGTTTGTTTGCTACGATGCTGACTGCAGGCGAACAACTGACTGTCTCTGCCTCTGACTCTCCTCCTCCTTCCTCTCAAATTAACTCTACACCAACTTGTTGCATACACTGACACAAAATATCAGAAGCATATCCATTACCGATTTTCCAGAAAACTTGGGTTTCTACTTAATATAAACCCGCCACTGTAAAAGACAGCACCAGATTTCTATGGGAGCCTCATTGAAGCTTAACAAAACATCAAATCAGTGCACTTCAATACAAACCTTTTGTTGGTATGTGTTCACACTAGGGGTCCACCGATATGGCTTTTTCCGGGCCGATACCGATTGTTACTAATCTAAGAGACTGACAACCAATATTTGAAACCGATATTTGTCTGCAGTAAAAAAGTGTCAAAAGGCGTCAAAATTCTCAATAACACAAACTCTTAACACAAAACTTTGCTGAAATGCCTTAAAGCACATCTTTAATTCACAGAACCTTTGACCTTGACACACAAAGTGCAGGGAGCTATCAGCAGTTATCAGCAGCTATAATGTGAAGTTGAACCAACAAGCATGGACCTGACATTGCTAAAGTCCAGAGAGTTGTGACAGCAGCTGCATCAGAGCCAAATTAGCACATTTCAAATGAAATGATCTCATCAGCAAATCGGCTTAAAAAATGGCCGATACCTATAATCTTAAAAACAGGCCGATAATCGGTCGACCCTGAGTTCCCACATAAAGGAGCATTTCCAGTTCTAATTACTTCCATTAGTGCAGTCAAGTGAAAATATTTCTTAACATGCTTACAACATTACATGGAAAAGACTCTGAGGGAAATACATGACATTTGAGATGGGTGTGACTTCCCCCCCCCCATAATTCTCAATCAAAACTCTATGATTATTATCATTATGGTTATGTTAGTGAGAATTTGCTGGAAAAGTTAACAAGAAAAAGCTTTAATTGTGCATCACGTCCATGGATTGCACAGACTGTTTTGGGGGGGTTTTTGTGAGAAACTTTTCAAAAATGCTCTCGCAAAAGTTGAAAACGCTGGACTTTTGTGGATGTGGGCAAACAAAAGGGTTTTTGTAAATGCTGCGATGCTACACGGTTGTGAGATGGATTCTGGTTCTCAGTCTGGACTTGCTTGTGTGCACAGTGATTCTCATTTGCTCATGGCAAGCATCGCTTTGAAAAATAGGTTGTATATGTACTTGAACACCGCTCAGATGCCCTGTGTGGACGCTTGACGTGTTTGTTTGTGTGATTCGCTGTTGGGAGGACGCGCAACGAACTATTTGAAAACAATCTGATAATGCCAGTGTGGCTGAAACAGCTTTGACGGGTAAATGCCGTCTACAGATTCATCCGCCTCATCCGTTCCTTCCTTCGTTCCTTCCATCACTGTCAATCTCTTTATCAACAGTGGAAGGCCAGGCAATGAAAGCCAATTTTGTTTTTCCACTCCTTTTCTACTATTTTATTTCCCTCCTCCTCCTCCTCCTCCTCTCATCTCTCCTCACATTATATACATTTCATTTTCTGTAAGCTTGTGTCTGTGTGTGTGTGTGTGTGTGTGTGTGTGTGTGTGTGAACGAGAGAGGGAGATTTGTGTTATATTGGTGAGCTGACATGGTAAACAAGCCTCTCCTATCCGTCTGTCTGTTTCCCAACAATGAGTCAGTGAGTCAGTCAGCTACACAATCAGTCAACCTGCGAGTCAGTGAATTATCCCACAGCTACTAATGGTCCTTCCTCGATCTCTCTCTCTCATTGTCCACACACACACACAGACACACACACAGACACACACACACACACACACACACACACACACACACACACACACACACACACACACACACACACACACACACACACACACACACACACACACACACACACACACACACACACACACACACACACACACACACACACACACACAGAGCAGCCATCCTCTGTGTAATTTAAATGACTGTCAGGTCAGTGGCGAGAGCAGCACCTTGCCACGTTAAAAATGCCAGGCGGCTGCCATCGTCACCGCCAACAAGCTGCCCAAACTGTCACACACTCACACACACGCGTTGGACACGCACACGCGTGGAGCTGTCAGCCAGCGGTCACAATGCATTTACTTAGTGACAGAATTCTAATTAGCGGTCCGACTTGGAAAGAGAGGGGAGAAAAAGAGGGAGATTTGTATGGGCAGAGAAGAGAGGGGTGTTGTGGGAGAAATGTGGACGCGGCGGATGGAAGGGGAAGGGGGAAGGAGAGATGAAGGGGAAGACAGACGGAGAGACAAAGAGAGAGGGGAGGAGTGGGCGGGGGGGGAGACTCTCGGCGACATTGTGGCAACTGAGGGGAGAGAGGCCACGACGTTGGACAGGACAAGTGACGTGGAAGGAGATGGAGGGTAAAGGTACGGAAAACTGTACGGAAAAAAACAATTGGAGAAAATCAACCGTTTCCCTCCTGGTCACATTTACATGAAATGCACCTAATTACCTCCCACAAGTGACTAAAGCAATCCCAGGAGCTCCGAAACGCTCCGGCTTGCCTAATTGTCACATGGAACGAGAGTACTGGAGTTTAACCCGGCGCAGCCCCCGAGCGTGACTGCACCCCTCCACCGGTGCCATGCCATCCCAGGGAAGCAAGACGGGAGGAGGCAGAGGGGGAGGCGGCAGTACGGTGACAGACGGAGGCAGGGGGAAATATATCTAACATAAATACATGTGATACAGTTTGTCCTCACTGGATTTGATTGAATGTTTTGGCACATGTATATATATATATATAATTGTGCACATATTTTTAATCGGTGTATACTCAGTAGCTCAAGGTTTTGGTTTAGTTGATTGGATGTTATTAGAACAGAGATTTCTGACATTATTCAGGCGCAGCTGTTTTACGTCGAGGCTCACGGTCTATGTTCCTGTGCGTTCCAAAAGTGTTGGATGGGGCTCAGGTCAAGACTCTTTTTTGGTTTTGGACTCGGAGAGAAGGTGCTGTAATGATAAACAAGAAGAACATCTCCTAACTGTTGCAACAAAGTCTTCAAGATTTTCCTTAACTTTTAAAAAAAAATATGATTATTCCCTTTCTTGCTGAGAATTGGCTAAGAAGGTTGATAATCCTCTTGAGTCTGTGCGGTGAAAATGTTTATTAGTCTTGCAGCCGTAAAGCTTATCTTAGCATAGCATAAAGACTGGAAACAGCCTGCCTGGCTTCGCCTAAGCGTAACAATGTCCACCAACCTCTAAAGCTCACTTGTCAGCACGTAATATCACGTCGGTTTACTTCAAACAAACCCAAGTGTAAAAACAATGACTGTGGGTTTTAAAAAGCTTGAAGAGAATTCCTGCCTACCTGAAATGTCATGTTCACCCCTTTATAAACCTGCTAACATCACTGCATTCAAACTATGGCTTGAAGAAGTCTTGCTGGCTAAATATTGCACAATCATCAATTTGTGCGAAGGTTTATCCCAGATTATCACTGACAGAGGAAAACATAGATGCATCCTATATGAGCTAACGGTAGACATCGTTTAGGAGTCTTGTTGGTGACATATTCACGCAGACGGGGTTACCCCAAAAGAGTCCAACTGTGACATCAGAGTGGGAGATAAAATAAATATAAATAAATATCTAAATATAAAATCTGTCTTTTTTCACAGTTTGTGGGCCAGCAGGCTCCAGAGATACACACATTTATGTGCACAAACACTGAAAAAAGGGATTTTTGCATATTATTTCACCTTTAATGTTATTGAATTGTTACCTGAGTTGGGAAAATTATGCTTTACAATTGGACCCGTAAACTGCACTGATTTATGTTTTGTTTCATGTAAACTATTTTATGATAGTTCAACATGCATCGGTGAGGCTCAGAACGAGGACTTCAGTTTCCTGTTCTGTCTCCTCTCTCTCTGATCGACCGCCCTCTGACCTGCGCTGATCTCCGCACCTCTTCTCCTCCCCCCCTGCCTGCAGTTCACCACTCCATCCCTCCACTCCAACGCCACTCTGCCTCTTCACATGTCCTCCGTGCCGCCGCTCTCCCACCTACTTCACAGTGGTCTTGTTTCCTCTAGAGCTTCAAAACTGCAAGTGTTGTGGACCGTTTTCACATTCACCAGTGATAATGTCTTGCCTACAGACTATATATTGTATCAGTGTTTATTTGAACTGGAGATCGTCTTCCCCAGGATATATCATGAAGAACACCAACTCAGTCGGCCTGTCCAAAAACTGAACACGGAACAGTTTTGGCAGGTAGTGACAATTCAAACCGGTTTAAAAAGCCAGAGCCCAAGAGGCTTTTAATCCCCTTGAAGAGTTCATCCAGGCCTTATTACCAGGCCTCCAGAGTAGGGCTGTGGGGTTAGCTCCGACCCCACAGGCCTGAAGGGCTGCGGTTCTAGGATAGAAAGGGGGGCGCTCTGGGACTCAGTGAGCCAAGAATTGAGAGCTCTTCATGGGGTCAGGCAGCCAAGAGGTTCCCCTTCCATCCTGCTCCCCACTCTGGCACTATTAACTGGCAGTGTGAAGAGGCACTTTATCCCTCTGCTCTGCATTTGTCTGTCACTGCCCTGCCTAGTGGTCTCGTCCCTCCCCTGGATGGTTGGAGAGAGTGCTCCTCTGGACTCATCATGTCCAGAGTAAAGAGCTCTTTAAGGGTCAAGCAGGTAGTGGAGTGCTCCCCCTCAGTCTTAATCAACTTCCAAACAGCATTTACACTTTCAGATGCTCTCAGCTGCCCTTCATGTCAAGGACCGGAATATAGATCCACATTTGGCGACAGATCTCGGGATGATAATTTATGATCCTTAGGGCCAGTAAGGGTAAAGTTTTTGTTGCTATAGATTTTCTAAACACTATTTTCTTCTGGCCAACATCCTCATAAGGTGACATCAAAAATTGGCACATTTTGCCAGGCACTCCCCCCCATAGACCACCACAGGAGGGACCTTTGACCCCACCATGAGAACAACTGTTCCAAGTGAGCACAACTGTTTCCAGTTAAAGTTCTTTCCACAAAGGTGCAGTAAACACGTGAAGCTCCACATGCAAGTATTAATAGCTGTGTTGAATGACCATACTTTACGATGGGGCACATCATGACACATGCCATGATGAGGGAGAGGTGGGACATGATGAATCACATGAATGGGTATAGCAACGCACACGTTCAGTCAGTTTATCCTCATAGTGCTATCTTCAGTTATACCTGCATGAAGTGCAGGACGTAGAATGAAAAAGTGCATAGAGGGGGGCAGTATTTTCCGATTGCCACTTTTTGGGAGCAGCAAAAAACGATAAAGATAATTGTCGCAAAATAGCTTTTCCTCGATAGGAATATATGACACGGTTCGATACAACGTCGATAGAACTCATTCCGTCCATGTTTTGACAGACATCACGAACAGCCAATGATAATGAGAATAGTGCCATGCCGAACCAATCATGTGGGTGGAATAGAGTTACAGCCACGTCAAGTTAGGTTAGGTTGACGCACACAGCAGAGCATAGCAGAAGCAGCCGGCAGCAGCTCACGTGATTTGATTTATATCGTGATATATATCAGTATCGATCAACATGAAACAAGTTATGAAGATAAGATTTTTTCCCATATCGCCCTAGCCTATATGATGATAACATTTCTGACTTGAAATTAATACCCTCTTTAACTTATCTGATATTGTGACGACTTACATAACTTAACAGTAGCATCATTTGCCAAACCATAAATAATTTGACAGTCTATCAAAGCCTGAAGAGCCTCTTAAAAGTCTAATTCTCACTTCACACTCACTCATCTCATATCATCATGTGCACAAAATTGTACAAGTCTTACAGTATAATCTCCATCCAGGGCGAACCTTTGAGATGTAGTTTGGTCGACCCGCTGTCGTCCATTCATCATTTGTAAACGGAATTGACCGGCGAAATAGCACTCTATGGATTATGAGTGTATTAAACCAAATGAACTGAGATTTTGATTGGTCACATACATCATCTGCATAACCAAAGGGCATGGGAAAACGATTTATGCTAATTTGTTTCTTCATTTCTATCAAGGCCTTGTCAATATCGTGATCAGGGAAAAGTTGCAGCTTAGCTGTCAGGTGCCTTCAGAGGACTTGGACTGAAAATGCACATGTAGCTTTTTAGATAGGTGTGGTTTTGGCATCCGATAGGTTCAGGGTTAGGTCCGGACCAAGGGACATATCCATTCACGGATCCACAGTTAGAAGGTCACCTCAACTTCGACCTGGGTAAGAGGTGGAAAATCTAGAGCAAATAAATAAGCATATTATCTAATAATTCTAATAATAAAATTAGAGATAGATCAATGAATTACCATGGTAAGTTTGGTAAAGGCAAAGTAAAGAGAAAGGGGGAAAAAAAATCACCTGTTAATCTGTCCCTCTGCCCTGACACAAGCACAAGGCTGTCATCTTATCGCATCTATCTTTCAGACATCAGGACACCCTACCCCCACCTCTCAATCTATCAACCAATCAGATGTTCACTTCTCTTTTCTTTCACAACTTAGGACATGACATCACATACATTTATCCCTTGTGTACGTGTACTTATGAATGAGGGAGATTGCTATAACGTGTCCAGAAAAGGGTAAGGCACAGGCACAGGCACAGGCACAGGCACGCACACACACACCAAATAAAATGACCTCCAGTTATGTTGTCATTGGGTGTCAAGGAAAGACAGAGTGAGGGAGGGAGGAGGGGGAGATGGGAAGAGGTAAAGGGGGATAAATAGATCGATAGCTAGATAGATGCCTCCTCATCTGCAAATCACTAATGAAATCACTCCGAAACTTGTTTATTCAGAATCCCAAACAATAATTAAAAAATATATATATATAGCTAGAGAAAAGGCACAATACGTGTAACAGATACCATATAGGTAGCAGATTTTTGTGATCCCTTGTGGGTCTTGACCCTCAATTCGAGAACCACTGCTACAGATGTTGGAGCTTTATTCTTTCAAAATGTGTTTTGACACAACTCTAGTCAACAGTTGCCTTAGACCTGAGTCTTTGTAAAAAAAAATAAAAAAAACACTTTCAGGTTTTCACTCAAACTGCAGATTTGTACATGTGGCAGACAGGATGTTATCTCAAGCAAATGTCACACCTTCTCTGCACAGCTTTGAATGCAGCCACTGCCATGACAGGAGTGATGTGAGGACACTATTTGGGTGTGATGTGTAGAATTTGAACACATTTTCAAAACAACACGTTTGCAAATTAACACATTAAGTAAAGGAAAGGACAGAGGAGAGAGAGATCACATCAGGAAAGTCACTGTTACTGTTCTTTGCGGACCCTTTGTCCCTTGTTCCCATTGTGCAGTGGCACAGCAGTGTGACATAATTACGTGTGTGTGTGTGTGTGTGTGTGTGTGTGTGTGTGTGTTTTCTCCTCCCTAGTTTGGGGGTTTTTTTGGTGGTAAATGTTACTAGAACAAATGAACAAATATAAATAGTAATAGACTGGAATAGTAAATTCCAGTGTCTTCTACAGAATTACATTCAATCTGTGGCAGTAGCTGGGGGGTGTGGGGTTGCAGGCCAGTGAGCGTTGGTTATTCTGGTTGCGCAGTGAACACACGTGCAGTACCCTCTCATGGTCTTAAACTGAGGTCTGCCTACCAATAAAGAAACGCAGGCCCGTCGCAGTAACACGAACAGCTAAAGCGGAAAATACCGGTGTTGTGACAAGTTCCACCTGCCTGCCTAGGACAGAAGGGGATGTTTTGATTGGCGACCAACATGCAGGGATTTCTCCTGGTGCTGCCGGTGTCCTGTCAGACTATGACAGACAGGCACTGTGCCTTTGGGAGAGAGCGAAAGAGCGAGATAGTGAGAGAGGGGCAAAGAGCACTGCATACAGCTCTAGATTTTTTTTTTTACTTTGGTGGGACAAATTAAACCATGGTGGGCTACCACAGTCTAGGTAATTAATGAGAAACACTGAAATACAGACCACCACGATGCCCAAACAAGCTATTATTTTGGCTTAACGTCTCCCTTTACTTCTCCACTTTAGTCCTCTTAGCTCTTTTTCTTGCTACCTCAGTACCCACCATTTCTCTCTTTCCCCTCTGTCTCTGGGCTTCTAGCAGTCATGGTGATTTAGGTAAAACACTCATGTGGGCAACGCAAATGTCAGAGCAAATAGTCGCTCCCTCGGGAGGGAGAGAAGAATAATCCCTTTTTTTTAACCTCCCTCTTTTTCTATTTTATTAGTTTTGATTCTACTCTGTTCCACTAGCTCACTAACTGTCAGGAAGTGTCACAAACATGCAATGCAGCACAGAGGAGTACATTGGTACCAGCACGTTTAAACCAAAAGACAGAACTCGACCAAAGACGTTATTCCTTTTTGCATGTCCCCATCTGCCTTTTGCTGAAATGTAGCTATTATATCAAAAATGTAAACTAGGAACAAACAAAAAACTGTCTCCCACTGTAGTAGTAAATACAAATACTGTATTGTGTCTGCTTTTCAGGAAATGTTCATCTTTTTTAAAATCTAGGAAGGTTTCACCGTCGACCAGTCAAGGACGATAACCCGTTAAGCTGACCTGTGCTCAGTCCAAAATATTTTGACAACAGTGACTGTTTTATTGAACAGACCCATACATGAACTTATACTGTAATAAATACTTTTGACATACCAGTGAATGATTGTGTAGGTCAAATGTCAGGTATTCTTATTCAATCCATTTCAATTCTCATGGCGTCAAATCTTTTACCTTCATGTGACCTCTGGCATTTTGGCGCATCTGTTCATAATCACCCATAAAAAATCTGTTGAATAGAATTCAACCCTTCATCTCTCTGGTTGTCTGTGGTCCGTTTTCGCACCGTATTGGTTGAGGGCATTTGAGTAAATGAAAATTTTTATTCTTCAAGATTTAACTCTTGTTAATGAGATAATATCTTGATTACCTTCCATGGTATTTTCTACATTCATGGTCCCCACAGGATAAATCATATTGAGTTTTGTGATCCCCTTGCTGTTCACCACCAGTGGGTGACGTGTGGTTTGGAGTGAAATGTCTTACCTGCCACGACATTTGGTAGAAACTTTGGTAGATTCTTTGTCCCCAGAGAAAGAACTCTAATGACTTCGTCCACTTCCTGATTTTACCTGGAGCACCACCTGCAGGTCAAAATTCGGTAAAAGTCCATAAAAAAATGAATTAGAAAAAGGTTTGGAACAGTCATTTGTGGTTCCCATATGATATGATTTTTTTAGCGCCGCCGTGAGGTTCAGATTTGTGGATTTGAGTGAAATGACATAACGTTTGGTACAGACATTCGTGTTTCTTTGCTAACTTCTGTGGTGATATCATAAAATAACAAGAGGCTTAACTGCGAGCTCCATCCTCACACCTGCCAATACAATACCGCCACACACATCTCCTGACACTTTAAGGCTCACAACATAAACACTTGTGATATACTGCAGGTTTCCCAAAGGCATTTACCCTGACACCACTCATTTACATTTGCTTTACAACTACTGGAAAAACAAACTTTAAAGTTCAAATTTTATCCAACTTACAATGTTTTTCTCTTCTGTTTTTACATTAGGTCTTACAGCCTCACAGAGCAATGCTGTAGACTCTTGAGTGCAACACACATTGGCTTCATCATACAGAGAGGAGATGTAGTGACACTGTCTGGAATGTGCTAATCAAGGAAGAGATTTTTAAAAAGCAGTTTTCCTGGAGAGTTTGACAGTTTTTCTCAGGGACACTTAGGACAGTGCAGACAAGACAGTGTACACTGTCCCACAGTGACAAAGACATGGTTCTGCTGGTGCGATTTGCCATTGAGATTTGTTGGTGTTGCCACTGTAATCGACACGTTTGATGCAACAATTTCACAAAACTTCGGATTCAAGATTTCATTGGAACATTCTCTCCCTCTCTCCGTGATTGCTCCCAGAAGGGTCTGCACTTGCTAAAACAGTTGTATCCACCCATGCGACTACATCATCAATGGTGCATGCACAACCAACAGCTATCAAAATATAACGATCCATAACTACAGATACAGAGGAAAAGAGAAAAAAGAGGGTGAGAGACAGAGAGAGAGAGCAGTGAAGAGGAGCAGCGGCAGACCTCAGTGAATTACACTTCCGTCTCTCCACTCTCCCTGGCTCTATTCATCTGGGGGTGATCTAGGACGGCGTGCCTCCTATGAATTATAGAAACGAGCCCATAATAAAGCGATAAATATATTTCTCAAGGAGAGCCACCGAGGCATTAACTGAGACATTAGCATAGGCTGCGTTCTGCTCTCTATCTAACACGGTGATTAACTAACAGCGTGTGTGTGTGTATGTGTGTGTTTGTGTACCGTATGGTGCATGTGCAGTGAGATGGGGAGGTACACAAGTGTGATAGTAAAAGTGAACATGTGTGTGTGTGTGCGTGTGTGTTTAAATTAAGAGGGGGGATGGCATGAGATTTAGTGATGATGAGCATTTACATATGGTTGTGTGAACATTTGTGAGGGCGTTTGTGTCGGCATTTGGATTAATATGCACACATGTCCATGCATATCAAAGTACGTGTGTAAATATGTGTGGGTTTTTTAAAAAAAAAAAATCCTCTTATACAAATTCAACTTTGATTATATGTACTAGATATTACTTGTGCATTAATGTGTAAACAAATGCATGGCAGGGAAAAATTGTGCACTCTATAAATTACACACAAACCTAGTGGCATTTCAATGCATGTTGATATGGAATTAAGTCTGCTTGTCCCCTCGATGTGAAGAGGACACATATTTATCCCTGGTAACAATGCAAATAGCATATTTACACCTGGTTAACAATATGAACCACTGAGACGATGTTATGAGTTTTTCTCCCAAGTCCTCATTAGCATAAACAGCATGTAGTGTGTGTGTGTGTGTGTGTGTGTGTGTGTGTGTGTGTGTGTGTGTACATGGAATGAATATCACTTAACTGTAGCATGGGGTTCCATCATTTAAATCCACCGTTTCTATGGCTGACAAACACCTTCATTATGCTGTGTTATCATGGGTGAATATGGGAGATATTTAAAGATACATACGCGTGTGGGCTGTGGTTGTTGTGCCGTGTGTTTTCCAGTCAGTAATGCACCATTTCACCGTAAAATAATTCCCCTGCTTCGTGGCAGAGGAGCAATAATGAATTGCAATGTTTCTTAGGCCTTCTGTAGGAAAAAAGGCACGTTCGAGTTAACGTTGATCTTTCAATTGATGTGTTATAACAATGAATTGAACAATGTTTTCTCATTGAAATCTATATTTTTGGATGTTAAATGTTACATTTTAAAGCTGCACTAACCAATATTTTTACGTCAACACTGGATCAAAGGACTATGTGCAATGTGAAAGAGCCTCCAGGCTATGGTAATTATCACCAATTCTCCAGTTCCCTGCAGCTCTGCGGTGACTTTTAGTGACTTACAGATCATTGTATGCAGGTTAAAGGGTTGAAAGGTTGAAAAACGACCTTGTAACGTTGACAATAGCAACTTTATACAGTGACTATTTAGATTGTGTTATCCTGTCCTGAGTGGCCAAAAAACAAAAAAGAAATGTTGTTGTTTTTTCAAATTTGGAATTATTAAGATGTCATTATGTTTCTGTAACTTTTGCTATCTATATATTATGATGACTTCTTTAATTTTATTTTCTTAGTACAACAATTTCTATTTTGCCCAAGAAGTACTACATGAATTATTGCCTCCCCAGACAAACACAAAAGCAAAGAGTCCTGCGGGCCGGGGATCGAACCCCTGACTTGCTGCTCAGATTTTGAAGTGTGACTGCACCCGAACAAATCCACAGCATTCAGTTTGCTATCAACTTGTTTATGAGAACCACAAAGTTGCACCTTGAAGTTGAGCAAAGTAACTTGATATAAAAGCAACTCATACATTTATTTTCCTCTGAATTTGGTTGTTACTATGATACTTTCATAATTGTAAAAAAAAAAAAAGAAAATACAACAACAGTGTTCTGAGAAACAAACTTTTTTTCTGATAAACCGCTGTTTTAATCTTAAAGCAATGATGTGGATGCATATACAGTATTCACAAGACTGTAATGATGCTAGTTTCTAGTATGGTGACATTTCTCCCTCCCAGTGAGGTTAATTAAAGAAGTCTCAGTCTGTCCGTCTCAACATCAATCTGAACTCATCTAAACAGTGGGGAGGAATGGAAGTCTATCCATCCTTTGCTTCTCCCCTCTCCTCTTTCTTCTCTAGCTACAAGACTGCCTTATTAGCCCTGCAGCTTCTTGTCCTCACTGGATGGAGACCCGTTGTTCGTACATGTCGGTGTGTGTGTGTGTGCGTGTGTGTGTGTGTGGGCAGTTGAAGCCACTTTGCCTCCCCATCAAGAACATCTCTCGCTAGTTTTTGTCTAATGAGCGATGAGGGAAGCAGAGCCACTAATGACGCATCTTTGTGTGTGTGTGTGTGTGTGTGTGTGTCACTGTATACATTAAGTGTGTGTTTGTGCGCGTTTTGAAGCGACCAAGGCGCTAGTTAGCAGTGTGGGTGTGTCTCATAGTGTCTGGTTTTGATTCAATGCATCCCTGTAAGGTACGAAAGGGCGCAGGGTCAGGCCAATTACTTCCTTGTTGAGATATGTCTGCGCTTTGATACGCCGATTCCAAAGGTTTCCCGGGTTCTGAGGGGTTCTTCTCCCGGTGTGTGTGTGTGGGTGGTGCTGAGCTCCGATTAAGGAGTTGTTAATTGGAGCATGTTGTTTGGACTAGACAGGGGTGTTTGTGTGTGTGTGTGTGTGTGTGTGTGTGTGTGTGTGTACAGTAAGTGCCTGCATCTGTCCTGCATTATTATAAACTGAGTTGTACTGTATGTATGTTTCCATGCACCTTGTTAAGATAATTTATTATTCATTTATTTTTCCTGTGGTAAATGTTATGTTATGATATGGACATTAAACAGCAGTGTGTAAAGGGATGGGTATTGTTAAGATATTAATGGTAATACTACTCTTGTCAATGCTGCTTATGCCGGGTTTTGGTTCCCATCCCTTAGTGTGCACAGTAAACATCTTATTTACATATTGCAATATGTTCTATTATCGTGCAACAATAATGACTTTCCTTCTCCACTAGACACAAAAGAAATGTGATATCTATCATCAGTGTCCAACGGAGGCCTCTCCTCTCCAAAAAAAACACCATGTCAGCCGATAAAACACACTGACCCATCTCCCCACTGCACATGCAGCTGGCAAACAGAAATAACTGATCAAGGACAATATTACGCTGTAAACAATATGTCAAGACAGTAACTTGAGTTGTGTTTCCAAGGTGCAACTACTCTGCTTGTTTGAAACTGTACTTGTTTTCTACCTCACAATATACAGTACCAGAGGGACTCACCTGGCCTTCACTACTTTACATTTCAATCTGTACTGCCCTTATTTTAAAGAATCGCTTTAGCTTTCAGATTCTTACTCATCTTCCTACAAATTGTGTCTTTTGGTTCAGAATTAGGGTTCGGCTTATTTTAGTTTCATTTGATTATTACTGGTTATGTGTGTGATTACTGTTATTATTGTGTATGTAAAACTGTATGTGTACTGTCCCTCAGAGTGACTGTCGACTTTTTAATGGACAAATTCTGGTGACAGGAGTTCCAGCTCTCTGTGTCTCTGTGTGTGTGTGTGTGTGTGTGTGTGTGTGTGTGTGTGTGTGTGTGTGTGTGTGTGTGTGTGTGTGTGTGTGTGTGTGTGTGCGTGCGTGCGTGTGTGATCAGCACAACACAATTTGGCGTGTGTGATGAGGTATTGAACTAGGCAGCTTCTCACTGGGCTCATTTCACACGTCGTAAAACATACTTCCTTTATTGGCCTGACCATACACAAACACACACACACGCACACAAACACCAAGCACTTAGTAACACGTCCTGCCATAATCCACTTCTAACAGAAAAATCTCCTGGGTTTTGACTTACACAGCTGTGTGTGTGTGTGTGTGTGTGTGTGTGTGTGTGTGTGTGTGTGTGTGTGTGTGTGTGTGTGTGTCTGTGTGTGTGTTGACCTGGATCAATGTCGTGTTGTCAAGAAACTGTGTATTTAAACTACAGGGCAGTCCAGGGAGCAAGAAGAAGAGTGTGGATGGGAAGGGGGGAGGGAGGGATGAGATATCTAATGTGTTTGCTCTACTTGCTGTTAAGTAATGATTCCCATATCCACCAAACCCTCCGGTGGGAAACTTGTTCATGTTTACAAATCAAGACCAGCTGTCCAAGATATTATTATATTCCAATATTCTACTTTTAACCCTTCTTTTTAATCTATTTTTTTTAATATACACAGTATGTCATTATCATCTCCTTAAATCAGTTACTATAGTAATGGGAGTAATGGGATTTTAGCTGTTAATTTCCTCATTGTGGGACGAATAAAGGTATATCTTATCTAAAGGCGCTCAGATTGCAAAGGCCCCTCAAAAGATGACTTTTGAGAAAGGGTTGACTCTGCCATCTTTCTTTCATTTCATTGAGAACAATCAAGGACATGCTTGGTTACATGTTTCAAGGACTGTGGATAAACTCATCATAAAGAAACTGGTCACTGCAGTGAGTTAATGTTGAGAAATAAGACAATATCCATGACAAGGTCAGATGTAACGAAAGGCTAAAATAAAGCAAGAAAACTGAGTGAGTGAGGGGACAAAAAGGAGGACGACGGATTAAGAAATGAGAGAGAACGACTGGAGGGAGGAAGTATTAATAACCTGAGACCGTGATGAACACAACGCACATAAGCCGATGCATGGAGAGAGGAAGGGGCTGATGGGTAAATGAAAGGCTGTGATAGTCAAAAGGGCTTCAACACATGTAGTAGTTTGTTTCAAAATATAAAATGATCCATAAATATGCAGCCCAGTGATAATAAACAGTTGTTTCTTCTGCAATTGTTTTATTAACAGCTTTTCCCTGCAACAACAATTTTGAAAAATTCCTGGATCAGCCCTAACCCTAATACCGGATCGGCATCAAGCGCTTGTAGAAACCTTTAAGTCTGGAGAATAAAATCTGTGTGTGTCTGCCACCCTGGGGCACCCAACACACACCAGCACCAGAGCAACTCACCGGTAACTCTATTATTAATGTAAATAATAACACATACAAAACTTAAAATGTGTGACTGTCTTCTGTCACACATGGGGTACGGTTGAATTGTCAAATTGGCTTAGGAAGTTTCCCAAATCTTGACGTGACCCAGAAGTATTTGATCGGCAGCCATGATAAGAGCTGTTCGGATTCTCTAAATGTATAGGAAAGGAGCTTCAATGCTTCCTTCACTATCTCCTTTAGCCTAGGGTACACTGGAGCTTATATATATATATATAGATATAGACGCCCCACAATTCATTGCGGCAGCGATATTTAACGAGACGCGCCACGCACGAACGTAAACGATTCAATCCGAAATAAAAGTAGAAGAAGAAGAAGAAGAGTATGTATATGACACAAAAGAGACGTACGTCATCATGTTAGTTACTGTTACATATGAATCATTCTGATTCATTCTGATTCATACGGTGGTAATACACACGGAACAATGCTGGATGGAGCCGCAGCGTTTTTTTTACTTCATCTTCGGAAATGTGTAGTTTCACCACGACAGACGCACGTCAATAACATCCGCCGTCGCGTGATGACGTAGTAAAGTGAAAGTCTTTCTCTGAGCACCGTTGAGTTTTTCTTAAGTCCTATCAGTCCTCCTTCACACCTTTCCTTGACCTCATGACGTTTTCCACTGAGGTCAAGGAATAGTAGATAGGAAGGACAATTCGACCGCACCCAGGTTCTCCTTTCTCTCTCTCTTCCACCCTCACACGGTATAAATCTTTTTTTAAAGAAGATTATTGTATAAGGTACAAATGTTAATCAACTGTGGAGGACTGAGTTATGTAAAGAAAAAGTTCTAGTAGACTTTATATCTCTTCTTGTTAAGTAGCATAAGAATTTTACTCATTGATCCTTGATTCCTCAATTGTATGTACTTTGGCTGTACTGCATCTGAATACAGTGAGGCCAGTAAAGCCTTTTGAATCACAATGTATAAAGAAAAGAGTCTGGTTTATTTAGTATCACTCATTTTGAAAACAAACAGTTATCGCAAAGCATTGTAAAACAGCAAAGGGGCATAATAACAAAACTGTATGGTTCAGTGTGGAAGCTTGTTTCAGTCCCAAGCGGGGAGAATTAGAAGAGATGCAGTCACAGACACTCTGATAGATTAAACGTTACCGCCGCATACACACTCAGAGATCGACAGCAGGCCAAGAGACAGATAAACTCTCTCACACACACACACACACACACACACACACACACACACACACACACACACACACACACACACACACACACACACACACACACACACACACACACACACACACACACACACACACACACACACACACACACACACACACACACACACACACACACACACACACACACACACACACACACACACACACAGCTGTGTAATTCAAAACCCAGGAGATTTTTCTGTTAGAAGTGGATTATGGCAGGATGTGTTACTAGACAAAAAAACATAGACAAAGACATGCCTGCACACACACACACCTGTACATGACAGCTAAGGTGAAGCTGTATCCCTACATATTGTTCTATATGACACACACGCACGCCCGCACGTGCACGCGCACACGCACACGCACACACAGTATCTAAAAGGCATGTGCACCCACATAAACATGTCAGCATAAAAAAGGCAACTATACGCAGAGAAAGACTTTACCAACATACACACACCTCACACACATCCCAGACTTTCTTCCGTAAGGTAGGTACACCCCCCCACACGGCTGAGACAGGCCCATTCATCCATCCTCTCTCCCTCCCTCGGCGCCTACAGCTTTATTTATTTATTCACTGGCTCACGGCCGGTTTGTTTTTTAAGCAAGACAAATTGAAAGGAATAAAAGTCCAGGCTTGTACAGGCTGCTGCTCCGATTGCCTTTGTGTCAAAAGGCAACACACTGGGTTATGAATCATGGCGCATGCAAGTGTGTGTGTGTGTGTGTGTGTGTGTGTGTGTGTGTGCGTGTGCGTGTGTGTGCGTGTGCATGCTGGTAGTTAGTCCCATATGTGATCTAAACCTCACAGCTGGCTACATTTCTGAGGGGTTGGTTAAACTCTAACTGCTACACATCAAGCTGAGCAGAGGAGCCCTCTAACTATTCTTGTGTTACCACTAGTTTCACTGTAGAGCTTCCGTTCACCGACTTCACTCCACTGAGAGCGTTCATTTGGGAAAGAAGCTCAAAATGACCATGACATTGAATTCAGTGGCAGGGCACAGGGTGTGGGTCACTGTTCCAGGAAAGTATTCAGCAG
Organism: Scophthalmus maximus; assembly: GCF_022379125.1. NCBI lineage: Eukaryota > Metazoa > Chordata > Actinopteri > Pleuronectiformes > Scophthalmidae > Scophthalmus > Scophthalmus maximus. The sequence continues at coordinate 9,865,043 of NC_061519.1, read as the reverse complement.
GAGTTAATGGATGAGAGTACAAAGTGTTTGACATCCACATGGGCGTCGGTTTGTTTTGTCCATGAGCACAGCCATTCCCTTACCTTAAACATATACTTTTACTTAAAGGGGCTGTAAGTGATTTAAACCAATAAACTTTTTTGTCAAATTCAGCTAATATTTCCTCAAGGTCAGCTAGTAGTGTGCGTTGGGGGGAAAAAAATCTGGGTTTTCGCAGCCCTGTAAATTGAAAACAAAAATAATGGTGCGGAACGCACAACACCTGACACATTAAGAGACGAGCTAGTGAATGGCGCAGGTTCGAGCCCCGACCAGCGCATTAAAATCATCAACAACAACAAAGAGAGAGAGACAAGCTTTCTCCAAATTCGCTTAAGTAAATTACTCACTCACAAGCACCAGACCTGTAAAGGGCCTCGGGTCATTTTGAAATGCTTGTTACTTTTAAATTTAATATTTTGAATGAGATTATAATTTATATTTGTTAATTTTTAGTCTGTTTAGTCTTAATTGGACATCATGTTATATTGAAGAAGACTTTAAACTAGCAAATGAGACCATACACGCCTCAGGAAAATATTTACTGACGTTATATCAAGTGAGAAGTAGGGTCATTTTCTCAGACTTCTATAAAAACTGACTTCTTTTTGCACTTCCACATTGGCTTCACTTTCCGGACCCGGTGAATACGTCCATTTTTATATACAGTCTATGGTTGATCATTTTTCACCTCTGAGTCAGAATAAAAAAATGCCAAATATCAAAATCATCTGACTAAACACACAACAATGCACTCACACACAAACACAGCATTTAAACCATTGTTTGTGTATCTGATCTGTCTGACAAATGCAAAGACAACACAACCTGAAACAAGCCTCTTTTTTTGAGAGGTCAGCTGGGGGAAGTGTAGTGTGTGTGTGTGTGTGTGTGTGTGTGTGTGTATGTGTGTGTGTGTGTGTGTGTGTGTGTATGTGTGTGTGCTGACATACTTGTGGCAGCTGAGAACAGCGTCAGATGCGCTGTCAAATAACCGCTTTCATATCATAGTTGTGTGTCTGCGTGACTGAAGAACTGGAAACAGAATCGGAGTGTGTGTTTGTGTGTGTGTGTGTGTGCATGTATCCGTGGGCAAGGATGTGTATAGGTGTGTTTTAGGTGAGCGAGTGACAGAGTGGAAACAGAATCACAGGCCCGGCTGCGAAAGACGAGCTGAGTGGAGGCATCAATCATGGCTGCAGTGCCACCACGCTCACACAGCGTGCACAAAGCACACAAGACATAAATACACAAAGAGTAAGCTCCAGTAAATAGTGACGTCCAATTTTTTTTTTTTTGGTATGTAGTTAAATTACAAAACACTGCTTTTCTCTGGTTTCACTGAATTTTCAGCAACACCATGACCAAAATTTGTTTGCATTGCATTATTGAAATCACTTCTTTTGTATTACTTACATATTACCTAAATACATTTTCATCAGAGCTTCCAACCAATGAGCTTTATCAGAACTCGTGACTTGATTTTACTCCAGAAGATTTTATCTTTGTGCTGAATATGTTCAGATTTTTTGGAACCTGTAACAAACTGGGGCCTGTTTTGAAGTATATGTTAAAGATAAAAAATTGAATTCTACATTCTACATAAAGGTCACTTCACAAGTCATGGGTGAGTGCTTCTCAGCCCGTGAACACAGTTGTATAAAGTTGTCTATGACTCAGAGAAAATAAACCGATATCTTCTTGTTAAAACTTGACTTTGAAACAGTTTATTAACAGTTTATTTTTGGTTTGGTATAGAAATGCTGTAACCCGTAAATCACATTAAACTTATTGCTTACACACGAGGATGGATATTGTGTGCTGTATTCTGGGCCCATCAAATTAAAAAACGTCAAGAAGGTTCATTATAGCAGGTGTAAATTCCATCAGTTTTGACCATTGTTTTCTCCTATTAATATGTCTTTCACAATTCCAACGAACTTATGTACGTGTAATGCAAAGTGGGGAATGTTCTTCAGGGCTTAAAATATAAGAATAATAATTTACATATTATTTCAAATAGAATACAATAATCTTATACTTGAAGACACCGTGTTTTCCCTTATTCTTTTTTATAATATTTTTAAAACCATGTAAATACTATTGAATGTGGCTATTGCAAATATCATAGTGTTGTCATTTATGTTTCAAGAATAAATACTGCAATATTCCTAAGAAACTTTATTGATCCCTATGGATGTGGTAAAATAGATTCCTGCTGCAGCAAATAGATATTTATGTTCAACAGTCGGCAAGGAAAACATGGAGAACAGGAAGGAGAACATTTTCGGCAGCAGCTTGTAGTTCTCCGAAAAAGGATCACTTCAGTGGACCCTGACATATAAGCAGGACAAAATTCTCAGAGAGTAGACTGTCCATCGTGTCATCCATCATACTTTGGTGGATGAGAGTGGAGCCTACATGTTGACCCTGACCAGTGCTTTGTTCTGGTAGGCCGATCTCCCTTTACCGTGCGTATAGTCTGAGTCATGATATGCAGAGAGAAATAGCGAGAAAGAGACTGCAGAGGTTAGATGGTCAGGAGGAGAGTGCGGGAGCGGGAGGAGTGGGGTACGAGGAAGAACGCAGAGAGGGAGGAGAAGAAAGAGAGGAAGCCCTGGAGTGTAACTCAATATAGGAGAAGGTGTCATGTTGACAAATGTAACGCAGTGTGATCTATTAGTTATACCACAGACTATGTTAAACAGCTAGCCCTGTGCTTTGGTGAGGGTTCACACATACACACACACACACACACACACACACACAGACACACACATTCACACAGTATAGCAGCCATCTCTATCATTGGTTGCCTATGGAGAGCGAACAACTGTTCGACAGCTTGATACTGACAGAAAACAAGGAGGAGCTAATTTAGTCTGGTGGGGTCTCTCTCACTCACACACACACACACACACACACACACACACACACACACACACACACACACACACACACACACACACACACACACACACACACACACACACACACACACACACACACACACACACACACACACACACACACACACACACACACACACACACACACACACCCTCTCTCTCTCTCTCTCATCCCCCTTCCCTCCCTCGATGTTGGAACAAACAAATATTTGTCCTCATTACTAATTAAACAGCAGCAAGAGAAAGCACACAGAGGGAAATTGACGACACTGTGCACCCCTGTTCTTGGACACACACAGGGTTCTGCATCTTCAGGCTCTGTATCCTTAAAAAAAGTGTGTGTGTGTGTGTGTGCGTGCATGTTTGTGTGTTGTGATTTACGAGCACTGCTTCTCGGCTGCCGTGGTATAGCATCCACCTGTAAGCCATTCATAAAGCAAGCAGCTGAATAATGAATGGCTGGTGTCTGGGGCTGGGCTAGGCTAACGCTGTGCCCTGGTGGCTGTTTTAAATGAATAGGAATTAGTGGGCTCGAATGGAGCGCAGAGCCCCTTCTGCATGAGTGTATATATATATATATGTGTGTGTGTGTGTGTGTGTGTGTGTGTGTGTGAGAGAGAGAGAGATTTGTTTATAGGCACAGGGGGACGCCCATTTATCAGGCAGACGCCATGTTTGCAGTACCTGGGGTGTGAGGGTTGCAGGGTTTGGACCATGGGACACAGGTACTTTTCAGCTTCGTACAACTCGGGGCTTGTTTGCATAGTTTTGGCCACTGTTCTGTAAAAAAAATGTAAGACTCAGTAAGTATATTGCTGAGATCTGTGAATGCAGTTTCAGATGGGGGTTAGATGCACGAGCAGACAGATGATCAGATTGGTTTTAAAGGCACAGAAAATAAAAAAACACCTTGAATTTAAGCTTTAATTATGAGTGTTGTCATTTCATTAATTCTTTAAAAAAAAGTAATCCAAATCTACTTGAAAGACGAAATGTAGTCAAAGTGTTTTAACACTTTGCTGTACATGTCCATCACAGGCAGGCATGGGCCTTTCCCGGTTTCAAGGTGTACCACGGTATCAAAAAGTCATCATTCCAAAATCAGTAATATTTCCCGTTGCTGTCCCCCCAAGTTAAAATTACGATTAAATAGATATCTAGAATTTGGGATTTAATGTTATAACGCCAGTGACGCTCTCCAAACCACTAAAACATTTACTCTCCGCCTCTATGTGCCTGGGGTGTCTGGGGCTTAACTATGGTAAAATGCCAGGTCATTTGTGTCTCCAAATTGGCTGGTGTGTTGTGTGTTGCCTTGGCCGCTCGCTCTCCTCTGCCATCCAGCTCCCATGGTGCTTTGGTTTGAATGAACGCTGCACTTAAGTGAGGCTTTCAAATAGTGCTTCATGTCAGAGGAACGGGGCTCAGACATTTTTAAGATGATGGACTTGGAGGGGAAATAACTTTTACGTTCTGAATGTTCCGTGGAGTGTGTGCGACCTGATCAGTCTTCAGTGTGTGGAGATTTAGTTAGAGTTGATGGTTACCACGTTAGAGTGCTCTCAACTCTAAATAAGAACATCATTTTCAACTCACTTTACTTCTCCTAATTTGACCACTGGAGTGCTTTTCCAATCTACTACATATCATTGAAGCAAACTAATAAATGTATAAAGGTCAGCAGTAGCCAGGAAGCATCAAACACACATTGGAGGCTTGCATTTTGAAAGGCAGATCTTAAGGTACGGATAACAGAACAAACGACGGGGAACAACGACGTCGCCAATGATTTCAGCCACTTCTTTTTAGGAAAATGTATTTTAAAAATCATCCCAGGTAAAGGGTTTCATTCTGACCAGATCACTGGCACAGTTGTTGACAAATATAATCAATTTGTGGTGTTACTTATGAAAGGATATGCTCCTATAAGCCACAACTGCCAATATATATACTGGAAAAAAAGTACTATGGTAGTCTCACATGACACAAAATATATATTTTTGACTCAGATGTTGGACTTTTGACCAAATCTGATTGAGCTCAAGACACAGGACAGGAATATGTCAAAGCTTTTCAGTGTAAGGTTTGGAAAAAAGACATAATGATGTTTACCGTTAGATCAGGACCTATGCTATCGCCACGGCTGGAGATGAAAATAATTACTGAAGTCACGCTGCTGTGCCATCCATGTGTAAAATTACCCACAGCTGCTGTGTGGTGAATACAAGTGTTTAATTAACTTCACAGAAAGATCTGACATTGTTCGAGTCTTTGAGGGCGGCTCACTCATCAGAAAGAACAACAGTATTGACGTTCTTGCAGAAGTGCGGGTGACAGGATTACACTCATGTTGATGATATTGTTGGTAATTTCCTTGAGTCCCAAGATGTATTTTGATGCACATGCCAATCTGTCACAGGTAAAGAGGCCATGCACGCGTGTGTGGGGTTGGAGGTGTGTGTCAGTGACAAGAAGTGATCTGAACTGGTTTTAATTCAAATGAAAATTTGTGACAGAATTTAGCTCCAGAATCTCACTTTGCCACCTCATCAGCCTTAACACAGCCTGATGCATATTTCACACTACACGATTTCTAGCCTGATTTTACACTTCAAAGACACAATTCAAGAGGCTCAACAACACTTTGCCTCCTCCTCTTACATTTCTAGCTGGCTAAATATCTAGACGAGTCAGAGTTTCAGAATCATAGCACAGGACTGAGGCATAGTCGAGGGGTTTCTAATGGCATGAGCCCCATCGCAAATGTAGGACACGAAATGAACTTAGAATAAACCAAAGCTTAATTCCACAATATTGCCATTGCTACGACTACACTACATCATCACTTAAAATAGGTACGATTTATATAGTGACACATGCACTGAGCAATGATGTGTGTGTATGATCCCACTCAAAAAACACCATCATCTGCTGCAATCAGCAAGTGTGTGTGTGTGTGTGTAGCATCAACCCAAACAGCTCGCAGACACTGACCTTTCGTCCTGTCCAGAGGCACGCACTAGCACACGCACACACACACACACACACACACACACACACACACACACACACACACACACACACACACACACACACACACACACACACACACACACACACACACACACACACACACACACACACACACACACACACACACACACACACACACACACTCAGATCCATCATACAACATATGCACCGACACACACAGACACACGGTGCATTCGGTCTATTGCCTCTCAGGCTTTGTGACAGCTGCCAGTCAGCAGTAGACACACACACACACACACACACACACACACACACAGATGGGGGCAGTGATGATGTTTAGTGGTCTGTGTGATCAGATTGGTGGACAGGCAACGTACGGCCCATGTTAGGACAATAACAGCCCTCCAGGACATGATTTCTGAATACCAGTGTGTGTGTTTGTGTGTTTGTGTGAGAGAGAGAGACCCCTCTGGCTCTGGTGCTGTGAATACCAGTGTGACGACTCCCACGCTGATTGACACATCTGGGTTTCAACAGGACAGGCGCCACACTGGCTGGCGCGCGCGCGCACACACACACACACACACACACACACACACACACACACACACACACACACACACACACACACACACACACACACACACACACACACACACACACACACACACACACACACACACACACACACACACACACACACACACACACACACAAATAAATAAGTTTAGGAATATTCACTCTGGACAGGATGCCAACTTCCTGAAGCTGCTCTTCCTGGCAGGTCTTTGGCATGATCCAGCTGTCACATCTGCACTGGTCGGACACAAACTGACGATGACGTGAGTCAAATATCTCGGCTTCTCCCTCGCTTGAACGTTCACCAACAATAAAAACGCATGGGGCAGACACTTTGACTATTTTCGAATTTAAAAGGTAACAGCACTCACAGTTAAAGCCACAGGCTGCAACAGATGAACGGCAGCTTTTGGCCGGGTGTTTATAAGGAGCAGCAGCTGGCATGTCGACACCCTTGGCGACGTGCGAGCTGTGCCGCACACTTGCAGCCAGATGTCTTCTGAGCAGCATGACAAAGCAAACCTGGACTATTGCACTTGATTATATTTTTATTCCGCTCCACACTCTTTATTGATAACGATGCAGACACATGATGTCTGCATCATTCAACCTTCGCCCCCTGCTTGGATCATTTCAGCAGTAGCGTCTTGGGTAACGACGACAACAGTCTTTTACTGATACAGATATTTTTCTCTCCATTAACTCAATAAATCATCAGAAATTATGGACTAAAACCCAAACTTCATTCATCTGACATTCTCTTCACATATTACATATCTACTGACTGACACAGTCAAAAACACACATCTAGGTAAATAACATCTCCCAGTTTTCTTCTTGTCTCCTAATACACGTCAAACAAAGCACAGAGAACACAATGGTGCACTCTTGTGATTTGACTCACTGTGACTGTCACGTGTATCATAAGTGAATATCATTTCATAACATGCATAATGCTCTCAATGGTTTGATGGCAAATCGTGTCGAGCACAGGCTCACTGGGAGACGACGGTTAGGCTAAATCACTATCATACCAATGTAAACAAATCACATCAATCCTTTTTTTTTTATAATAACAAAGCACAAATATCTATGATGGTAGCAAATATGCTCAGGCCACAGTCTAGATTTGAGATTATTATGATTTATCTTATTTATTTAATTGTTTTTTCAGTTCAAGTGTCGCATGTTGTAGAGCCAACAAGTCCTCCAACTCATACAACAAACTAGGTCGTATGTTGTAAAAACGACGAACGTCGACTGTTTCCTAAAATATCGCTTCTACCAGTGACAGGCGCTATGCCAAAAATACTTTTTTCGCCTCAGAGCATCATGGGCTTTACCAACACATGGTTAAGGTTAGGGTGACATGGTAGAGAATCAGCACGATTACCTTACAGAATATCTGGAAAGCTATTTCCATACACGAACTTGACGGACTTACCAGGTCCACTGCTGACCTCTAGCGGCTGTGTACATGACTACCGCTAGAGGTCTGCAGTCGTTATAAGGACCACATACGTCGTAATACGCTGTTTCAAAAACAACAGTTCATTGTATGAGTTGGAGGACAGGCTCTGTAGAGGTGTGTGTGGGAGTGAAATGTGCCCAATCTTATTTTTTTCCCCCAATTTTGGTGACCAATTTAACTTTTCCCATTCAAGTCCTCTTTCTGTTATGCCATGACTTAATTACACAGTACAAAATTAAAGAAAGAAATACCCGAAATGACAATTAAACAAAAATATTGCAAATTTTTCAGTAACTGACTCAGACATTGTCCAACTTGGTCCTAATATTGGAGATGCCCGAGTCATAACCCGGCCCAAGAACCCTGATGTGCGTCTGCACCTTCCAACCAAAGAACACCGAAACAACAGAGAGCAGCCTTTTACGTGGGTTTGCCTCGCTGATGTTTGAATAAAAAAAAGGGCTGAGATGAAAAGGCAGATGAGAGGGAAGCAAAAAGATATTGACAGAAATGCCAAAGAGACAAAGGGAAAGAAAGAGGAGGTGAATGAGATTGGGGTAAGGAACTGGAACCAAGGGAGAGGGAGAGAGAGAGAGAGCGAGCGAGCGGCTGCAGGAGTGATGAAGACGCAGGCGTGCGCACACTCGTACAGAGGTGCCTTTGGGCAGTACTTTCACCTCCACTGACATTTAACTGAAAACCAATCTCCATGTCTGCCATCTACAGCCCCTAACCTCGGGGCTACGAGGGTGGAGAGGGCTGTGCGTGTAGGTGTGCGCATGTGCATGTGTATGTAAGCGCAGCGATTTGCAGGCATGAATTTTGACAGCTGGAGCACACGCGTGTATCTGTTCTCAGCGTGTGCGTGTGTGTGTGTGTGTGTGTGTGTGCGCGCGCGCCACAGGAATGTCCATTGTCCCCTGGGTGAGGTCAAGGTCTCTGTCCCCACTCAACACCAACACCTCCTCCATCCACACACTCACGGCTCCAATAATCATGCCATTGAATCAAATATATGAGGGGAAATGTCCCCATCGTCACCGCCGTGCCATAATCCAGCAGGAATTGGAATTGGAAAACTTATACAAGGGTTAGCTGGCGCAGTCGGATGGTGCCCCAGGGCCTCAGCAGAGCATGGCGTGGGGGGGAGGGAGGGGAGATGGTGGGGAGGAGGGGGTGACACAAGAGAGAGAGTGAGAGATGCATACAGACAGTGCGAGGGAGTGGAAAATGTAAAAAGGGAAAATGGAGAGTGGGAATGTGATGCGAAAGAGAAGAGGTAATACTGACAAAAGCAAAATGCAAGACGGATGTCGAGAAAGTGCGGTCAAAGAGGAGAAGGACTGATGCATGAGCTTGTCCTTCCTTGTTTCGACACCCGGCCCAGGGTGTTACAACCGCACCCCCCCATTCTTTCCCTTTACGCCTCCTCAATCTCCGGCGTTTCATAGGAGAGGGGCTCTGAGCTCAGGTTAACTGCTTGCCTCGGGGGCCTGCAGTAACACCCAACTACCCCTCCGTCCCTCCACCCAACCACCAGCACCACCATTTTCCAGTGACAAAGTGTTCAGTCAGTGGCACAGGGAAAATAGTCAGATGACTAAGTGTATGATAGTGTCATATTCAAACTCTGTAGCTGCCTAGAAATGTAGGCAATGAGGTGTTTAAGTAGTGTACTTTATCCAATGGGATAGAGCAGACGGTAATCCATTAATGAAGGGAGATATGCCAAATAACATAATGTTGCATATACTTTGCATCGTAGACTGTACTGCGGCAGACAGACTGGTCCCATTCTAATGATAAAGATATTTATTTTCATCTGCTTTTCCGAGACAACTGTAAAAGTGGAAAAAAAGTTAACTGTGGACTTTTGATTTTGATATTTCAGTGATGGACCTTTGATTTAGTTCTTAAAAAGTCAACGTGTGCGTTTGGACTTGTTTTTCAAATGTTTGGGTCTTTGAGTTTATTCATTCCTGTTTTACTTTGAAATAATATATTTTGTGCGTCTTTGCCATAGACTGTATATATGAAAATGGACGTAGTCCACAAAATGAGGCCAATGCGGATGTGCATGAAATCTGTATTCTCTGGAATCGCCAGAAGAGGGTGACTAGCTGGCTGCAAATAGAAGTCAGTTTCTATAGAAGTAGGGGTCGACCGATTATCGGCTTGGCCGATATCCACCACTTTTATGGTTATCGGTATCGAACCATTTTTTAAGGGCGATTTGCCGTTAAGATAATTCCATCATATGTCACTGTGCTACTTTGGCTCTGATGCAGCTGCAGTCACTACTCTGTCCCATTCATGTTTGTTTGTTTGTTTGTTTAACTTTATAGCTCCCTGCACTTTTTGTGTTAAGGTCCTGTTGAAATTAAACATGTCTCAAGGCATTTCAACAAAGTTTTGTGTTAATTGTTTGTATTATTCAAAATGTTGACGCCTTTTAACACTTTTTTTTACTGCAGACAAATATCGCTTTCATACATCGGTTATCAACCCTGAAAAAGCCATATCGGTCGACACATATAGAAGTCTATGAAAAAATGACTGACTTGATTTATAGGGTCAGTAAACAATTCCCTGAGGAGTTTAAAGTTCAGTCACTACTTTCAAGTCTTCTTCAATACAACATCATAATTTTGTAGACGATAAAGCATTATATACACTGGAGTGTGGATACAGCCTGATTGACAGTTGGTACCATCCAATCGGCGCATGGTTGTGGGTGAAGGAGGGTGCGCAGTTGATGAGCTCTCGGTAAGGATATTGTTTTCCTAGCAGAATCCTCATCGCAAATCCCTAAAACAGCAAAGCTCTTTTTCAAATATACCTGTACAGCTATTTGCAAAAAAATTATATCCTGTAGTGAACGCAGGTTTATTGCATCAAACGATTAACATTACATGAAAACAATCTGCAGGTTCACCTTCTTTGTTGTAGATTTGCACACAGTGTCGGACTTCAGTGGCAAACCCAGTAACGATAAACATAGTTTTTGGAAAGTGTGCAAATTCCCTCAGAGTTGATGATGCACAGAGGAGCACAGAAACCATGCTCCTTTATTAAAAAAAAAGTAAAAAACATTCTCTTTATTTGAAATATAAATCAGAACATTCTGAACAATGGGCAGCTTTAGTTGAATCAGGTCAAGGTTGAGTTGCCACATGATCTACTACTTGACCGGATCAGTCACCCACAGCATCCAACACTACCAGCCACCACTGTTACTGTCACTCCTTTCCTTTTCTCATTCCTTATCGCAGGACCCTCTTGTGACATTGATTTTTTTTTCTCCCCCTCCATTCTCTCTTCCTTGTTTCCCTTTTTTCATCCAGTCTTTCCCTTTCTCATCTTTTTTCATCTATCTCTGTCATTAACTCAATTTGTTTCCTCCATCGCCGCACGTTGTCTTTAGCTCTCACTCGTTCTCCTTCCCCACCTCTCCCTCCTTTCCTTGTTGTCATTGTGAGGCCACCGCTGTCGGGGAAGTTTTCCCAACCTCCTCATCCTCTCATTTTTCATCAGCTCCCCTACTGACACACACACACACACACACACACACCCCCCATTCATCCCCTCTCGCTCCTCTCTCCCTGTCCGTCTGTGGCACAAATGCATTTGTTCAATACCTCCAGCAAACAGATTAGCGAGCTGTTATCAGCGACAGGGAGACGGTGATAATGGTTTTCACCACATCTTCTCTCTGCCACAGATTAAAATGGGCCAGGTCACACCACACACACACACACACACACACACACACACACACACACACACACACACACACACACACACACACACACACACACACACACACACACACACACACACACACACACACACACACACACACACACACACACACACACACACACACACACACACACACACACACACACACACACACACTCATGTTTGCCCACAAACACATGCACACACTTGAATAATCAAAGCCACGGTCAAATATGTAGAACATTTTAGACATTTTCTTAAAGCACATCTACACAAATCTTTCCTCCACGCCAAAAACGCACAAAGGATATAACACAATGCACATACAAACACACAGACACACACCTCCACACCAGCAGCATATTAGCAATCTGTTTTCTCCTTCTGCTCCTCCATCCCCCTCTCCTCCTCTCCGTGTCTCTCAGCCCACCATTGGATTTCCTGTCCAATCTATTGTCGCAAGCCGGGGCCAAAAGATACAAGGTGAAGTCAGTTTCAATCTGATGGGCCATTGTTTTGGCTGTGGCTTTCCAAACACACACACACAACCACACACACCTACAGAAACATGGTCACACACATTTATACTAGCCGATTCCCTGCTTGGCCATTGATCATGGCTTTGCCCCTGCTACATGTCACCTTGGTGTACGTGTGTTTGTGAGAACGATCGGCTTGATGCTGCTTCATTAACGTGATAAGAGTTTTTGGTATTGGTTTTTTGTTTGTTTGTTTTTCGGTTAAGTTCAAGCTGAATTTCTCAGAGAGGTTGGAGTGCAGGTCAGGCTTAGAATCAAGACCTTCTGCATCTTTAAATTTGAAACAAACCTGGGCAGTGTTCATCCAACTTGATCATTACATTTGGTGCAAGATTTTGGACAAAAGGTGTTAAAGTGTAGCTCAGGTAAAGGTTGAAGGATTAAAACATAGAATGAAATTGTGATTTCACAACCTTCTTCTAGAAGTTCATGGAAGGTGTGCCCTAGTGTTGGGGGGTTACCATGAATGGCAACATTGTCGCTTTGAGTCCGGTCAGGGAGATTTATTTCACGTCACTTCCTTTTTCCATCCTCCTCATTCTTTTATGTCTGAAAGCTGCACCGTGTCGCTCATTGACTCATTGTTGTTTCAAATAGATGTTGAAACATTAAATGTTTGATGTCGGCCTTGTTTAGTCACCACAGTTCTGCATCAACCATTGGTGTATATGTCTCCTAGTGTGACCTCACACAGCCATTTTGGATTAATTTCATCGTTGTCTCAAATCATGTGCTCTCATACTCACTATTGTTATTTTTATTTCAAATGTACAGCTGAGTAAGGAGGACACGTTGGCGTTGGCAGTAGTGGCGTTTTTTTCCATTTTGCACGACATGGGACACAAACAAGAAAGAATAACCTTAATTTTTAAGGCACGTGAGCAGCCAACAGATAGGGATGCCGGCAGCAACTATGTTTCTATCTTGCAATCATCATTTCTGATGAAGGCACAATGGTTGTGTATGATTTATCATGACACCAGTGAGAATACTGCTTGCACAGTGATTTGAAACACAAGTTTCCCTCTTGGTTTTCTCTGAAAACCACACCTTGGTTTGTTTCCCATAATCACAACAATCATTCCTTAACCGTATCTATTTTTTATCCCCCACCCACAACTCTGGGTAGCAGCACACACCAAAGAAGGCAAATGGGTTTTTTTCTCAGTTCAGTGGAAGTAACTCCAAAGGGATCCTCTCTTGTTGGCTAACTAAACTGTCTAATCATCTATGAATGCTTGCTTGTTCATATGTGGATGTGGTTTTCTATTTAAGTGTGAGTTCAATTTAGCAAGTAGTCAAGAGAAGATGCTTTGCACTGGCAAAATTGAAAAGATATGCACTATTTTTTAATTATAAGTATCAGTCTGGTAGAGATTACAGCGGCGGTTGTACAGCTGTTCTCTCTCTCTCTTCTCTCCTATTGTCTCGCCTCCCACCCTCTTTCTGCCCACCTCTCCTCTCTTCCTCCTCTCTCTCCTCAACCCAACCGGTCGAGACAGATGACCGCCCACAACTGAGTCTGGTTCTGTCAGAGATTTCTTCCTGTTAAAAGGGAGTTTTTTCTCTCCACCGTCGCCAAGTGATTTCCTCATTGTGGGATTTGTTGGGTTTTCCCTGTAATATTGTAATATTGACCTCACTATGTAAAGTGCCTTGAGACAATGTATGTTGTGATATGGCGCTATACAAATAAAATTGAATTGAATTGAATTGAACTGTGCAGTTTTCATCAAAGGCCAGTACACAACAACGTGAGCCTATTTGTGTTATGAATTGACCCAACTACCATAAAGTCTGAAGGAACACTGACATGCAGACTTACCTAACCCTTTTTTGAAATTCACAACAAACAGCATTTCAAATAATGTAGACGGTGGAAAAACTGAGGTTAAACCCGGAAGCCTTAAAAAGTTTGCACTGTTTGTGGTAATTGCAGAGTGGGCCTCATCTGCCACTGAGCATAGTGTTGGACAGTACATTATCAAGTTTTTTCCTTAATCTGCAAGAGAGCGGAATTTAAAGAAAACAAGAGCATAGCGGAAGACGGACCGAGTAGTTATAGGAAAGACAAGAGTGATATTGAGTTTTCTTCCGTCTTTCCTCTCTAAAACATACATACATACAAGTCATGGAGACACTGTGTGAGAGTCATATTTCTGGAGCTCGTTAACCAGAATATTTCCTCTATATCGGCTTATTTGGCAGCAGCCACATGCTGAGCCTCTCCACCCCCTATCCTCAGGACAGTAAAATGTAAATCGTGTGTGTGTTAGAGAATGTCGCAGTGTGTAGGTGCATTCGTTCACATGTGTTCGATGGCGGTTGGTAGGCAGCAAGCAAGCCGGGGAAGAGAAAAAAAGGGGGGGGGGAGAAAAAAGAATGACTGACTCAAAGTAAGGTAATGACAGAGGTAGGCACACGCACACACACATACACACACACACGGTCTCCCAGAATCCTGTGGGGGAGCTTTGTATTAGGACAAAACTGTGTAATAAAAGTCGGATCACATAATCACTTTGACTTCAGCGAAAAACTAGAGTAGCTAAAATACCCTGGGGCCAAATAATAAGTTTCTCCTATCAGTCTGTTGCCAGGTGTACAAGTGTGTGCCTGTGTGCGAGTGTTTGCCACACAGAGAAAGACAAATGGAAATGGAGAAACCTTTATATCTAACACACACATATGTGCACTCATGGGCAAGGGTACACACACACACCCTTCCTCGTTGGCCTGCTTTTATAGACTGGTCGCTTACAAGCCACCAAATGTCACCGCTGTTGTTAATCCCATACAGCCTGCCTAATGAGACCATACTTCACACACTCTCCTTCGAGGGTCTACGTGTGTGTCTGTGTGTGTGTGTGTGTGTGTGTGTGTCTGTGTGTGTGTGTGTGTCTTCACTTTGTGGATATGTTAACATGTGTATTAGAGGCTGTGCACACATTTTGAAGTATTATGTGTGTTTGTGTGTGTGTGTTTGTGTGTGTGTGTGTTTGTGTGTGTGTGTGTGCGTGTGTGTGTCACCCCTGACCTTGTCCTCACCCACATCTCATTCCATCTCATTAAAAATGTATATCTTATCACACAACCTTCTCACAAACGCTTCCCCTCTCTCACACACACCTATTTGCATGCAGTAAATTCCAGCAAGCAGCGGGGACACGGCTGCAGAGAGAGAGAGACGGTGAGAAAGACGACTGGCCTACTAATGGGTCAGCAAGAGCATGGCTAAATGGGGAGAAGAGGGAAGCAGAGAGTATTTTCTGTGAACAGTGAATTGGTTGTTTTTTTATCTTGTCATTTATGTACAGGAAGAAAAAAAATGCATGTAAACTTGGACTCCCTCACCTCTCTCTCCTGTCGTCCATCTATCTCACTGTGTCTCTCTCTGTGTCTTTGTGTACAAGTGAGTCTTGATCGAATCGGGGCCCTAATGAGAATGATGTGCTCCGGTGATAAAACACGGCTGTGGCCTCCTGTGAAACACCAAGCATCCCTGGCATTAATTATTGACCGGGCTGGGGGGCCGCTGGAGGGGTTTACAAGGGCAGAAAATATTGCACTGACCACGGCCACAGTTAATCACTTGGACACTGCACGGTGCTCAGAGAAAGTGTGGCAAGTGAACAAAGCTTGCTAAACTGTTAAGTGTTAAGAATATTGACAACAATGTTATCAGCATGTGCTCGGAAACAGCCTGAGCTTTACACCACAGCTTGGGAATGTTTATCTGCGACATCAAAAGATAAACTGTAACTCTCTCACTGTAAACTGATTAGACATCTGGTCTGTCTAATCTGCCTGTTCTCTAGTCAATGTAAGTTTAACATCACAGCATTTAATACCACAGTTTTACTTTGGTTTTAACATTTGTTGCTCCAGTAATTGTAAAACAACCTGTCAGAAACGCAGGACCAAATTTCACCTGGTGACTATTTTTAAAACAACATCTGAAAATCAACCAGTAGCAATATGACGAGAAATAACACGGACCATGCCACAATACAAGAGTCAGCACCGTGGTCAATGCAAGTTTTTTTCTGCTGCATTTTCAAAACATAAAAAAGTGCCACTAATGTGAACCCAAGTTGAAGGAGATTTTGTCCTTATTTACATGCCTAAATTCTGCTATTATACAGCCTGACACTGATTGCAATTTTATTATACCATCTTGTAGAGCTACTTAAGATCACTGTCATGGGGCCAAACAATATGCTTGATGTATGGTTAAGGCTTGGCCTTTAAAACACTTAAGTTAAGTTTAGGGACAGATCATGATAATGACTGAAACAATGGCGGAGAATAATTGTGACAAAATTCCAATTCAATTTCTTGCATCCAAGTCGGATGCCTTCCCACACACAACTACAGCATTGTGACCTCCACACCCAGATGTTTTGCTTTGCTTTGTAAAAGACACCCTGTTTCTGGTGTTGGTACTGTACTGGTCTGTTCACTAGCAGCTTCAAGTCGCTTTAAAAAAATACCTACGGTATATATTTTACCACTTTCCTTCATGTGGTTTTGGTGCTGCCGAGTGTATTCATCCAAACCTCCTAACACAACTGTTTCCGTGTACCCATGATACCCTCTCAGTCACTGCTACAGTGCTGTGCTGGTTTGGAGTGCATTCATTACAGAGGTAATGCTTAAAAAACAGTGCAGATAAAGAAAGGCCAGCACCTATTGTGTCCTGATTGAGTTTCATTCCCTCTACTTCTCCTCTCTCCTTCGCACTCTCCTCTTCCATTTCCCCTTTTCCTACCCACAATTTCATAATTTTGTCTCGTCTCCAGACCATTTCCCACCATCTCCTCTTCTATCATACTATGCTCTCCTTTCACCATCTCACCTCTTTCTCCCTCTCCTCTCCTCTTTCCACATCTCTCCCTCTGTCACGGCACAGATGATTATGACTAGTGAGCATAATGCATAGCCATGAATAGGACTGTCCGGCTGATTGTGATGTATAGTTTTTCATTACCGCTCCCCAGCCCCCGTCATTAGGCACAGGGTGGATGGGTGGAGTTGGGTGGTAGTGAGGGGTGGTGGGGGTGATGGTGGTGGTGGTGGTGGGGTATCTATTTATCCACTAATTTGTAGGAAAAACCCTCCCCCCTCGCTGTACGGTGGCAATCAGGGGACAAGGTAATCGTCTACATGCAAGAGGCCCTGACGTCCAGCACCTGATGAAGAGCTATGTGGTGTCGGGCTATTGTGTGAAAGGAACAGAAAAGGGAGCAGGAGAGGAAGAGAGTGTGTGAGTATAGTATCCATCTTATTTTGTATAAATAAGTAGGAAAAGCTGCCAGGGTGTTAAGGTAATTCCACTTGTTTCCAATGAGTTATTTTCTTGATAGTAGGCCACCTTATTCCAGCAGCAGTGAGACTTGTTTCAGCCGCACTGAGGACAAAATTAAGCTGAGTACAAACGACTGAATATGAACCAATGGACTTCAATGACGTTAAAATCACTTACATTGATATTCTCTTGACACTTTCTGAGGTGAAGCATTCGCAGGTTCCTTTTCGATTATGGGGTAATACTCATTTGCCGCAGAAGTTAGATGACAGAAGTGATGGAAATATCTCCTGGCTCAACATCTTTTTCACAAAGACTTCAAGTGTTAAAAAAATTCTAAAGTTGTCATGTTTTTCGGTTGTACCTTCTGGCCACGGTAGTTAACTAGTCAAACGATACATCCACGAGCCACCTGCCACAAAGCCGACAACTTCACTTTGGGCTTTGGACAAACCAAGCCCAGCATTAGCTTCAGCTAAGTAAGCTAATTAGCTAGTTTAGTTAGTTAAGACGCTATGACTTGTGTTGTATTTGTAGTGTTACATACACAATATGTAACATTCCCATTACAGTCTTAACAAATTATTCCTTTCAAAACACGCACATAATTCCACTATTTTCTTCCATTTCTTGGTAAAAACAATTAGAAGGACATGAAAATGTTTCTATTTAAACAATATGCATTTTAGAAACCACATTAGTCCACAGACTGCTGTTATAGCCATTGTAATGCCTGCACTAAACCAGCTGGCTCCTCCCAATCCCATCCCGTCTGGTAATTAATAACCATTTGGTGTAAATGGCAGAAAGAGAGGGTAGACAGCGACCTCCTGTACACAGCCTCCTGTGGCCATGAAGACACACACACAAACACTCAAACACACTTCTCTGGCTGTCAGTGAGTGGAACAAGTTACATTACATTCATTTCGGGACGCTTTTGTCCAAAGCGACTTACAATAAGGTCATTCAACCATAAAGATATTACCCAAAAAGTGCTAGAACCAAGAGAGTACTTTATCAAACAGGCAAAAACAGCTTCAAGTGCGGCGTTTTGGTAGTCTGAACAGGTGAGTTTTTAGTCTGCCATGGAAGCATTGAAGGGATTCTGCTGTCCTGATGTCAATGGGGAGCTCGTTCCAGAAGAACTTGGGAGAACTTGGGTAGGTTGAAGACCAACCAGGCCTCTGCATTCTGGATGAGCTGCATTGGTCAAATGGCACATGCCGCCAGACCCGCTAGAAGGGAGTTGCAGTAGTCGAGGCATGAGAAAACAAGAGCCTGCACCAATACCTGCGTTGCTTTCTCAGTCAGGAACGGACGTATCCTCCTGATGTTGTGGAGGATGAATCTGCAGAAGCGGGTCGTCACTGCGATGTTGGCAGCGAAGGACAGCTGGTCGTCCAGTGTCACACCCAGATTCTCAATGGTGATGGAGAGGTCGTTAATGGGAGACACCTTCCCTGGAAGGAAAAGCATCTCAGTTTTGTCCAGATTGATCTTGAGGTGCTGCGTCGACATCCACT
Organism: Scophthalmus maximus; assembly: GCF_022379125.1. Lineage (NCBI taxonomy): Eukaryota > Metazoa > Chordata > Actinopteri > Pleuronectiformes > Scophthalmidae > Scophthalmus > Scophthalmus maximus. Next base: position 9,845,938 of record NC_061519.1, on the reverse strand, counting down.
GACGAATGTCAGTAAGACATGCAGAGATTCGTCCTGCCACCTGGGTTTCAGATTGTGGAAGGACCACATGAGATGGTTGTCATCGGCGTAGCTATGGTGGGAAAAGCCATGTGAGTGAAAAACAGAACCTAGTGGCCTGGTGTACAGAAAGAAGATGATGGGGCCCAGAACAGAGCCCTGATGAACCCCCGTAGTGGGGTTGCAGGGTTCAAACACAGATCCTCTTCAAGTAACCCTGTAAGTGCAGCCCTTGAGGAAGGATGCCAACAGGGAGAGTTGCGAGCCAAAGAGTTCTTGGGGGGTGGAGAGGAGGATCTGGTGGTTCAACGCTGCTGAGAGGTTGAACAGGTTGACAACAGAGGAAAGGGAGGCTGCTCGAGCAGTGTGAAGTTCCCCTGTGACAGCTTAGAGCTCAGACTCTGTTGAGTGCCCTGCCTTGAATCCGGACTGGTGGGGGTCAAAAAGGTTGTTTTGGTGGACATATGCACAAAGTTGAGTGAAGACAGCAAGTTCTAGTGTATTGGAAACAGAGACCGGTATGCAATTGTTAACAAGTTGCAGAAACAGACGGGTGAAAATCATTGTGGTGTGGAAGTCATCAAAGGTGGAGACATGGAGAAGCAAGGTGAAAAAGGATTCACGAAAGGAGGGATTCATGTTTCTTATTCAAAGCAATGATTTGATTGATAACAAAGTTAAAATGGCACTTGGCTCTTGTCAAAGATTCAAACAATTAATAGCCCAGAACAGTATATCCACTGTAGTTCGAATTTAACTGAAGATAAATACATTTCAAAATCTTTTGAATAAAATCCCTTTTTGAAATGACTATCTTTTCAATCTCTGGCTTGATCTGGCTTGATCAGGCTGATTGGCGTATTTGGGAATCATAGACTGATGTAGACCATTCAAAAGTGTTGCCACTGAACAATATCCCGGGTTCCTCACAATCATCCCGTCTCATTGTTCTGTCTGGAGAGTTGCTTGTGTAATCGTCACTGTTCCACGCAGCTGTGTCCTGGTCAGTCTGTGTCAGTGGTCATCAGCTGAGTGTCTGCAACGGGCAAGATTGTGTTGTTTTGCGTGGAGGGGAAGTTTGGTAGCGTGATACGGGGACAGGCGGTCACAGCTGTGTGTGATCTGGACACAAACACTGCAGGAGGCACGACAAAGGAAGCGCATGGTTCTCACACACACACAAACACACACGCAGAGTGAGCAAGAGAGAAAGAGAGATGCAGGATGTCAACACGTTGTCATTAGTTGGCTACTGACCAAACACACAGTCTCAGATGAAGTGTTAGAAGTTCTTTTGCTTTTATCAACTTTAAGTTCCACTCCTGATTCAGACTTATGTCAACATGCAATCTTTTTCTTCCGGAGGGTCACAGCCATTAACAGCCCAGCTCAACACACTGGTGTAGACTATACTCACTGTACATGTGGTGTTTTCTCTTTTTCTTGTGAAGGAAAGCTCTGTGAATGCCGCACACAGTTGGTTGATAAGACCACTCGCTCATGTTTATGATTTATAATTTCCATCTATTTGGATTCTATAGGACTACTCGGGAGGTCGGACAAAAATCACCACCGCGACTTCCGGGTCTGAGTTCCGAAGTATACGCAGCATTAAATACAGTTGCAGAAAATGGTCCAGAATACGCGCAAAAGAAATTGTATATGCTATCAAAATACATAAATCTTAAACATTAGGGCCTAAATATTTTTTTTGGAGTGCTGCTATGGATATTAGTTTCTAGGCAGGACAGAATGCAGCAAAGCAATTTAAAGAATTGCTGTGACTCTGTCAACTCAAATTGCTTCATAAACAGCGTATGACGCTTGTGCTAATGCTAAATGAATGGTAGATAAGTGGATTGTTGCTTTGCACATTAGACGGTGAGCACTGACCTATTATTAGGATACAATGTCTAATAAAACATCCGCTTTGCTCCGAAAATGTTGCCCTACAATGCTGGAATGGCCGTGCCGGCGCTCAGGAATCTATTAGGCTCTGTGTAAATGGCTTGTTGCTTTTTACACACACCCTCGCGCTGGAGCGCTGCCACTCGCTCTGTAATTAGTGCTGCATTTCTGCCAAGGAACCGCTGGCTCGCCCCGTGCATCCACTCCCTCATACAAACACCCTGCACTCAACAATTAGTGTGTTTTACCTTATAATGAAATTATGTAAATGGCAGGGGGGAGTCCGGGAGACGCTCGCTTATTCAATTCAAACAGGTCCGGCCGCCATTACCATATTTTGAAACATCTGACTTAATTAGGAAGACGAGGAGGGTCGCTGGACCCGGGGAGGGAGACAAAGACTTTTAACAGCATCCATTCGCCTCATAAAGAGGTTATTAAGAGTCTGTGCTGAATATGGCCACTAATGATGTGTTGGGGAAATTAGGCCGATCAAACATTAAAAGCCGAGGCCCCCTCCTGTGGGCAGAGAAGCAGCCAAATGGGTCAATTAGAGAGGTATTATTTCTCTCGTTCTCGCTCCCTCCCTCAAGAAAACAGAAAACAAGTGCGAGCTGATCTGCATAAAGTGTTTATCAAGACAGACATGTCCACTTAGGGCTGATCACACCGAGGTACCTCACCCAGCCCGATGCAAACGAGAGGGGGGCAAAGTTGGGGGAGGGGTGCATGCGCATCTCTGCATGAGCATGGTTCGTCTTAATTAACGGGGTAATTGTGTCTTTAAACGTGTTCTTGCATGCGTCTGTGTGGTTTTGGCCCCCAAGCATGCACCGCATCGGCATTTGCTTATACTGTGGGTGAGACCAAGAATATTTATGTGTGGGTTTATATGTGGCAGGATGAGAAAGGTGAGGGGCGGAGAAGGCAAGAAACTGCAGACTATTACTGGTCCTCTGTCGAGAAGTAATTCAGCATTAACTGCATAATATCCCGGTCATAAATTAGAATAACCGAATTAACGCGCAAAGCACTTGAAATTGCCTAAAATAAAGTGCAGGCATACATCATTGGCGGGGGGGGGGGGGGGGGGGGTGAGGGGACAAACGTTGCTGGCAGAGAGTCTCCCCCACTTTAAATTGTCATTTTATCCCTTTGCTTCTGTGATTTTACTTCACCTCAGAGTGACACATTCTCAATTAATTGCAACGCCGCAAATGGGAGTCGAATTTTATCCTCAGCAAAGGGGTAAATTCAGCAACCTGGTGCTTTGTTGTAGGTTAAACACACTTTAGATTAACACTTCACTTCTATTTCTCTGCGTGTCTGGGCAAGTTTTTTTTCACCTTCCCCTCCTTTGAGTGTGAAGAGGATGGGGAGGGAAGAGAGTGCGTGTGGTGGTGGTGGGGGAGAGGGGGGGAGGCATCTGATGAAGGAAGTGTAATTCTTGCAGGGTTTGAAATAAATTAGCTCCTAGCCATTCGGGGTTAGGCTAACATATTAGAATTTTCCATCTGCTTGCTCTAAATCATCTGCGAGTCCGCTCAGCGCAAAGGGCAGGCTGCTCATCTCTCAAACCGTGGGACAGATTGCATTACTGAGCAATACACCTTTATTTCCCCCCCCATTTAATCCATCGGCGCAGGGCCGCGCAGTGCTCGGCTAGGGATAATAAGGCAGAGAGTCATGTGTGTGCACAATTAAATGGAAAGAAACACACAAAAAAGGCGCGCAGACGTAATTCAACTGCATGTTCTACATACGCGCAAGGGTGATGAATGAAAAAGCACACACACGGAGAGGAACGCACCCGCACCGCCATTCCGGTGTCATTTTTAATCAGCTGATAATGTCTCCGTGTTTACCCACTGCTTTGTGTTACAGAAAGGTGTCACAACAGGGTCGACGCATCTGAAACACTTAGCAAAAACCACCCAGACACCACACACACACGCACGGACGCCACTCTTTCTCCTCAAGTAGTTGGTGTCTCGCCCGTCTCTCCCCGTGCATCAGTAATCAGCCTTGATGCTCGCTGCTGTTGTGGCCATTGATTTTTCTGTTCCACATGTGGGTGAAAATTGCACTTTAAGTTACCCTGAGTGTTAAATTAATAATGAAACCGCAAGGGTGCCCTCTCCTGACTTTCAATTAACACCACCAGGATTAGAGGGGATGGATGGAGGGATGGGAGGGCGGTACGGAGAGTGAGAAAGGGGAGAAAGAGAGAGAGAGGGAGAAGGACTATCCATGACACTCTGTCTGGGTTTCGATCGCTTCTCTGTCCTCTCTGCGTGAGGTGTTAAAAACAGGGGCGACTCCTCTAAAGCGCAGTGGTCAGGCTTTTTTCAGAGAGAAAGAAAAAATCGACTTCATTTTGGAAAACTGTAAGCGAGCTATTCCCGCTGCCAAGAGTGGAAAAACAATGCAAACGGGGGGAAAAAATCAAGCAGCATCATTTATATGGAGAGTGGCTGGTGGAGTGAGAGCGAAGGACAGTGATAGAAGAGAGAGGAGGTGGGACACTACTTGGTCAGAGTCAAGAGACATGGCCCTCCCGACAGTTTCTTTACCGCTCAGGCCGTCTAGTCGGGCAGACACGTGTCCACAGGAAGTTGCAGCCAGCTAACATGCAGATAAACAACGCGCTGAGCCAGAGGAACACAGGTGCCTGCTGGCAGCTGGCCCACACACACACACACACACACACACACACACACACACACACACACACACACACACACACACACACACACACACACACACACACACACACACACACACACACACACACACACACACACACACACACACACACACACACACACACACACACACTTCATTGAGACCATGTTTTCCTGTCTCTCTGTCAAGGGAAACACCTGCCTGATCGTGCTCTATTTAAGGAAGGTGGAATATCCAGGAGCCTGTTGAGCCAGCACATCAGTGTGTGCGCGCGCATGCGTGCGTGTTATTACAGATGCATCTTCGTTGGTGTAAAACAATACTAGTGCAACACAACACTGTGAGAATTACTCAGTAGTCAGCTGTGGATCAGCCGATCAACACTCACATCACACAGCGCGTTTGTGTTTAACAATTCATACTCTGTTATGACGTCACATGGGTTCACTGTACATCCTGAGCTGCACAGCCTGAGCTTCACTCCTCATGAGGTCACCGTGTTATTTCTGTCAGTCTCTGAGTGTTTTGCTGAGGGCCTCGTTCCCACTGGGTATAAATGTTTCCAGTCACGGTGCGGGGCTGAACATTAGTTTATGAACGATTCGTTTTTGATTCAGTCACACAACGACAGGAAGAAGTGGCCCTGCTCAAACGCAGGCTTTCTTGAGGATGAAAACGTGTAACATGAGGTTATTATTTAGGGCTGCAACTAACGTTATTTTCATAATCTATTAATCTGTCGATTATTTTACTCGATTAATAGAGTAGTTTTTTGGTCCATAAAATGTCGTTAAATTGGTAAAAATGTTGATTGTGTTTCCCAAACTCCACGATGATGTTCTGTTTTGTCCACAAACCAGAAAATATTCACATTTAAGAAGCTTAATATAACTGTGTTTTGCACAGTTGTATGACAAAAAAGGCAATGTGGATATGTCTCTGGGAACTTGTGGAGAGTATTTTATACTCTTTTCACTCATGTTTTTGACTGAATAATTAAACCGTTATACACAAAATGAAGAGGTTGATCAAATTCTTTTTTTAAATCATTAGCTGTGATCGTAGATCAATCTGTCTCTGCTGGCTGGTTCCTCTTGATGGAGGAGATCATGTTTTTTTTTAAAGTTCCCCTCGCATTTCTCTGCCGCTGCCCTGTATCACTTTCAGGAGTTTGTGATTACATTATGGGCACACTAATCAGCTGGTGAAAACAAATAAGAACAACAGCCAAAATGACTCATCTACTCACTAGATTCTAAAAGATAAATCACGTCCTCACATTGACAAATTACCCAGCAATCACCGCAGGACAATTAACTCTTTACGTCTGACTGATATAATATGATAACCGGGAGAAAAAAAAGATTTCGGAAATGTTTTTGTTGTTGTTGTTGTTGTGGTTTGTATGTCATGTTAATTGATCTTACCTAACCTCTGTGCTTTAGTTTAGTCTACCAAAGAAATGGCAGGAACATGCACCGCACACTTGTGAGCACACTCCCACTCTGTCATTTATCCAGGTGCTTCCTTCATTTCCTTCACTTTGGAAGTTTACCTGAGCGTCGTGATGTTGTCAGGAAGTGTTGACTGTGATAGCGCAGGTGTCAGAATAGTTGCCATAGTAAGAGTTCAGCATGGCTTCACACACACACACACACACACACACACACACACACACACACACACACACACACACACACACACACACACACACACACACACACACACACACACACACACACACACACACACACACACACACACACACACACACACACACACACACTAACTGTGCCAGGTGCAGTGTGTGTGTGTGTGTGTGTGTGTGTGTTGTTTTTCTCTTGATGTACTCCACAGTCCAGTGTGTTCAGATCATCCTGGCTAATAACTTCCTGCTTCCTGTTTCTGACTCTGCTACCTCCTGTCCACTGAGGCCCAGAAAACAAAGCTGACAAAGTCACAACAAACCCGCAACCTTTCCCTCTTTTATATCCGCATTGAACGCACATCCTCGTGTTGTTGTAATTGAATTATGGGTGGGACAAAGATCCTGAAAGTCCATTAAGCTGGGGGAGGTCACATCTCATGACCCTGACTGAGCTGTTTACTTTTTGGAGTTAGACAGGTTTCCTGTACCTCTTTCACTTCAACAAACCATGATGGTGTAAAGGAAACAAGGACAGTCTTTATTAAAACTTTTACATATACAGTCATCCTATGGTCAATAAAATAATAGATCAGTCGCCTCAAACAACAAAAATCAGCCATTTCATTAATCAGTGCCATTTCACATTAATGTCATTTGTTGAGAAAGTGCGTCAGCAACTCAAATGTAAGGATTTCCCTTAATTTATATTATCATATGGACAAAACAATAAATAGTGTTTTTGTGTTTTGTTCAGAGCCTGAATGATATGGATTTTTGGCAGCCGATGAGTGATGAGGCAGCATAAAATTTGCAAAACAAACATATCAGCCACTACATTTCAATGACTCCAAAGAGGTCGTTATCAAACGCTTGTAATTATAGTTAATACCTATAAATAAAAAGAAAACACTTTTTCACAATTCTGTGAAATAAAAGATTTCCTATTGGCGAATATTGGCAAACACAAAAGTTTGTCTCATTTGTCTGTGAGGGGAATCCAATATATGTAAGCATTTTAATTTAAAACATTTCAAATTGAACTAAGATTATTTTTACATTTGTAAACATTACATTCATTTTGCTGACGCTAATGTCCAAAGCGACTTAAAATCCTCGAGGCAGGCAGCATTAAGGGCCTCGCCTAGGGGCCCACACTGGGATGACCTAGAATCGAACCCCGAACATTCTGTACCAAAGTCAGCGGTGTAACGCACTAAGCTACACCAACTACTTACAAACTATCCAAACAGAATGGGAAGAAATAACAGTTTTGATGTGGAATCTAATGAAGTCGGCATGCTACCCAGCTAACCCTGGCCCATCTCGTAGAGAGAGGCTACAGTGAGTCACTGTTGTTGCTGATTCCGTTGTCGCTGCTCTGCCAGTCAGAAGCTGCAGGAAGTTTACTACACCTGTGTCCCCGCCCTCTCTTTCACCTCACCCATCCCCCACTCCACCCCACCCATCCTGCCACTCCTCCGTTTTACTCCCCTTTCTCTTGTCCTTTGACCCACCTGTCCTCCTCCTCCATCCACCGCTCGCCCTGTTTCCCAGCACCACTCAGCTTGTGAACAGCTCACTGCAGCCAGAGGAAATAACATGGCGGTGAGCTAATGTCAGCTTCCTGTCGGACACATTCATACCGTGTCCTGATGCTGGTCAAGGTGAAACCTGCGCGCACACACACAGGCGGACGGAGCAGGACACGGACCTCGGGGGTTCACCAGAGGTTCATCGAGGCGACGCAGCACATCCCATGTGTTAATTCTAGACAATGACGTCAGCTGTTTTCCTGTCTTTCTTTTCTTTTGGTGTTAGACAATAAATAAAATGTGTAATCAAGCATTTCCCATAAAGGGATTTGGTGGTAGCAGGTTTTACAGGAGGCAGCAAACAGGGAAGGAGTTGTTCAGTCGGTGCTAATACATTACGCAGTTTACAATACAAAATGCGACTGTAACTGAATAGGTAAGACACTGTTAATGCCATCAGTGAGATACAATAGCAGCTAATGTGTTCACTACATGCTCTGACTCTCCCATCTCGGTCTGGCTGCTCGAACATCATTCACTAATGAGTGAGTGACATCTGCTGGGGGCCTGTGTGACAGAGCGCGGTCACCCTGCCTGACACAAGCCGTCCATCCATCCCACTCCTGCAGCAGCGAGGGCGCATCGAGTCAATTCTGAATAAATATACGCAGCAATAATACGAATATAAATAAGAGTAATAAGAGTTAGTATAGCTTGTTCTGCACATTGCCGACACCCGGTGTGAGACTCTTTCGCCCATCCTTCGCCCATCTCGCTCATAAAGCCGCGGTGCTTCTGCCTGCATCAGCACTTAACCTCATAACAATTTGTGAGCAGTGGATTATGAGCTTCTTCTGCATAGTAAGACTCCCGCCGGTGTCCTGATGCCCAGCCGCCATCGCCACCCCTCCTTTCACAAAAACACCAATTGACGGGCGACACGTACCTCTCCCGCATGCTGAAAGTTTTGATGAGTTACTGTAAAACTGTAATAACCTTCACCAATTTATGCTTCGCCCGTACGTCGTTTGGATGTAGGTAGAGATTCAAAACGAGACCAACGCCACCGTGTGAAAAGTCTGAGCTCTGCTCCTAGAGGATAATCTATGACACTTTGCAAAACTGATTCGCTGACATAAATCTTCTCATCATTAACTGGATATGCTGTTTTTTTGTAGCAAAAAAATTCAACCTTTCTCAAGAGATGTTTTTGATCCACTATTTTCACAGTCATCCGTCAATCAATCAGTTTTCCTTTTACCAGTCACGTTTAGTAACTAGTTCCTTTCAAGGTGACAATGCACTAAAACAAATCACCTCAGAATTATCTCTGAGGGCGACAATGCGGCTCTTATGTCTTCGAGCCCCTGTAGTGTCCTTGAGCAAGACGCTGAATTCCCACAAGCTCATCAGCTGCTGCTCTCTACTGCAGCTAACCCTGACCTCTGACCTCCCACCTCCCTATGAAGGAGAAGATAATGTCTCAGTACTAAAATCACATTACTATAATTCTATCTGTACAGTATGAACTCCTCATTGTTATACGATCATACAAAGCAGCTGGACTCGGAGGTATTATATGATTCTGAAATTCAAACACATATTTCCCACTGGCACGCTCTCATTCCTTTCTTTAAATTCCACACAGCTCTGTTAAACGTCACTCTATGAATGAAAGCCCTTATAGAAGCACGGTGACGAGTTGTGAGGCGAATGAGGGGCACAGGCTGACAAGGAACTATAGAGGAGAGGTTTAGGGTGGAGAGGAACAGTCAAGGAGAGGAGGGATAGAAGGAGGGATGGATGATATGAATATACAGTTTTGAGCCTCTCCAATACATCAAGAGTTTTTTTCTTGAGCCAAAGTCCCTTAAAAAGCACATAGTGTAGCTGAACACCCTGGGGGAAAGGCCGTAGTGCCTTGGACCTGCAAACTTCAGTATTACACAGTTCTCACACAGGCCTGGATTAGGAACACAGGTTCTCAGCGGAAACACCTGTAGCTGATACAGGATTTACACTGACAGGCCTCAGCCTCTGATCACAACCTGAAGGATCATGTGATAAATTCTCTCATACAGGGTTCAACACCACGCGATTGCGACAAAACACTCTCAGCAACGACGACGTGAACGCAGAAGCCGAGCACCTGCACCAGTTCACTTCTGTGATTCAGATTCTTCATTAAACATGCAGACGACGCAAAGACACAGAACACAGGCAGCAACACTGACCACGAGCATCGTGTGATACATGCAGACGTGAGGAGCAGCCACAACCAGCAGGTGCAGAGAACACACATCCGTCACTATGTTGATCATGAGGAGCTATTTGTTTGTCGGTTATGAATTGATAAAGTGAAATCTTACAATCAAAGCCACGAAGCAGTGGACAGGACACGAGCTCTCTGGGCCCAGGGACCAACCTGAGGTGTTCATAGCCTCTTCACTCTCCTGCTTCAAATCAATAGACTTTATTTACATAAAGTCACTTCATCCTGGTGACTGGTCCCGTGGTACAAGTAGTGAGCTTGATGTAGCTAATGGTGGAAACAGGTGAATGTTGTGGCTGCTGAGCAGGTGACCTACTTCTTCCTCCTCCTCTTCCTCCTCCTCTTCCTCCTCCTCCTCCTCGGCGCAGGGCTCCAGTAGAGATGAAGGTGGGACAGTTGAACCGTGGCGTGTCTCAGGGCTGCGGCTCAGCGCGGCGCTGTTCTTCACGTGACTCACGTCGGTTAGAAATGTTTGCTCCAACTTTCTCCGGCGCTGCACCTACGTCACCGCGTCACGCGACATCGAGACGTCGCGAGAGCAGGACAGCGGCCGCCAGGCGGCGCGGCGGTCTGGAACCGCCCCCGTGACGACACAACTTTGCCCTGATTGGTTAGACACAACTTTGCCCCGATTGGTTAGAAGCATCACCGAAGGTTCAGATGCGTTAGCTGCTGCATATTTATGCACGTGACAACCTTTACCTATCGTTTTAATTTCCAGCTATGAAAGCTATAAAAACAGTGAGTAAATGAGGTAATGTTCTTATATGTTGGATTTTAGTCATTTACATTTCTTTTCGACCTGCATATTGCATGTGTAATGACCCCCCTCCCCATATGTAAACTCATCACCCTGTATGTTTTCATAACAGCACTTTAATGTAATCATTGAGATGTCAAAAAGACTTGAGACGGGCCGTTATTGTCAGCTCACGTATGTGCTACAGGAAGTAAGAGGTGTCCGACTTGATGGCTGTCGGCGCTGAAGGATAAACTTATCCGCAGTCATATGAAGTCGATCCCGAACGCACCAGCCTCTGCCTCATGTTGATGCTCGACGGTACTCACGTTAGCAGCAGCTCCCCCGCTACTGTCCCCCTCCTCTCTGACGTAAGTATCGTCCTCTCCAGTCTCTTTGTTGATGCTAGCAAGCTCACTTTATTCAATAAAAAAGGTCTGGATAGAAGTTATGTTTCTTCACAAGGCCAGTTTCTCTGATATTATATATAACCACACAGCACATTTTTCTTTTATTTATGAAAGTAAATCTGCATTCATTGCTTTGTATTTCAACACACACACACAGTCAATCAATAAAAAAAATACAGCATGAGGCCACAGTTTGGTTGGGGTTTGTACTGTTAAAAAGCAACTTCTGAGTGCTCTCTGGTGGAAAACAATGCACTGGTGACTGTAATAAGTCTAACGTGTCATTTAAAAATTTGTATTTCTTCGTACTAATCACCCCTCATAAACACTGACCCTAATATTTCTGCAGCAATAACCTGCAGATTTATCGTTTTAGCTCAACTTTTTAAGCATTAATTCTGAGCTTTACCATTCACAGGCCATTTATTCAGGGAATCCTAAAGAGACAACAAAACAGATGTCACTAAAAAGACATTCTGTCATTCTATTTTGTACATTAAAAACATTTTCTTTGGTAGCCACGATTCAACTCTTGGATTTCAGAGCATCCCTGAATGCACCATTCAACACGTCAGTCCCTTCATGAAACTGCATCACAATACAATGATAAATTAAAGTAGTGGATTACTGTAAGTTCTTACCATACATTCATATGGCAAGATTTCTAAAACCTAGTTGAAATGAAAAGAAAAACAAAAAATGGCCACAGGATAGAAAACAGTTGAATCAGAAAATATTTCTGAATGTTATTGTGGATGTAAGATTTCAATTCTAAAACATACAATAGTCCTTAAAAAGTCATTTAGTTCCAAGGAAAATCCACTCTGCACATGAACGGCCAACTTTTAACTCTGGTTGGAACAGCAACCACAGCTCTGTTTTCCCCGCAGCAGAACAAATAAGTTAGTGCGAGTCTCAGCCGAGTCAATTCCTAAAATGCAAAACAGGCAAGACACTGACAAAGAAAATGAGGAGGCTGGAGGTGAGGTGATTGGGGAGGGCTTGTTTTGCTTCCCCCGGTCCTCCCTCCTGACATACACGCTGAACACAAATATCATTCATTAACAGTAATGTGCCATCTTAACGCTGATGGATGGGGCACAGGCCCACACATACACACGCACACACACACACACACACACACACACACACAGACGCTGCACTATAAAACACACAGACAATTTAAAGACGGACCTGCTGGGGAGCTGGGATGGCTGACTATCAGTCACGCACACACACACACACACACACACACACACACACGCACACACACACACACTCACACACACACACACATGCATACATATACACGCATGTAAGCAGGCACAGACACATTGGCACACAGAAGCCTGGAGCTCAGGTGTCAGGCCAGCCCGCCGCAAATGAAGACATTTCCTACAGCTGGCAACCTTTGATGGCTCTATGATTCCTCTGCCGCTCACTCGCACTCCTCAGAGGAAACGAGATGAGAAAGAGAGAGAGAGAGAGAGAGGAAAGAGTGACCAACATGGGCAGAGAGAAACAGAGGCTCAGGGAGAAAGAGGGTTTATAAGCCTCCAGTATAAGGTACTGTACATCCAGTGGTGTGTTTGGTTTAAAGGTGCGGTGGGATCTGTTTTACACAAATGAATCATTATGGCTTTATTTTTGAGACAGTATTTCAGGTATCGTGATCAAACCAAGCAGTTGCTGGGAAGGCTATAGCTGCCCTTACTGGACTACATGCAGGATTTTACATATACAGTCAGCCTGTCCAGCAAGTCAGACGTGGAATACTGAAAACAGGAAGGGGCTGCGCTTTTTTTTACCTCTTTGGAGGAGATTTTGTTTTCAAACCTGTCCTTTTATTTGCTGGCTGGCTGGCTGGTTGGTTGGTTGGCTGGCTGAATGGTTGGTTGGCTGGCTGAATGGTTGGTTGGCTTGCTGGCTGGGTGGTTGGTTGGCTGGTTGGCTGGTTGGCTGGTTGGTTGGTTGGTTGGTTGGTTGGTTGGTTGGCTGGGTGGTTGGTAAGAAAGATTACATAAAAAAAATCGTTTTCCACAAAACATGGGCCAAGAATAACCCATTACGTTTTGGTGAAGTTTTGGACAAGGGGGCAGATGAAGGAAATATTCCTCGCTTTCTTTACCATTGTGAGATAAGGCTTTTTTTTCACCAATTTCCCATGGAATAATTAATTGATCTTGATGGAAAAAAATCAGGCATATTTAGGGGACTGATATAATTTTGTGAAGCTTGATTGATTTTAAGGGGACTGTTGGGACTTGGCAACTCTACTGAGTGACATTCTAGTTTTTTAAATGGAGATATCCCCTTTTAGATTTAAGTCCTTGCTAAAGTGATACCCAAACATCCAGGTTCTGTTCCCAGGGTTAAATAAAATAAAGAATGAATAAAATAACATAAATTACTAAATCACTACAAAACAGCACCAAAAACCTAATCTAATAGTTTTGTTTTTTTAGCTGCCTTTAGCAGCAGAATTGGCCAGAATTGGTCCAGATATGTCTGTGTGAATTGTAGTAAGACAATGCAATCAATAGAAATAGCCAGTGGCGTAGATGTTTTTTTAGACAGCATAGATTACAACCAAGGGAGGGACAGAGACATAAAATCAGCCCCTCAAGTTGACTCGGAACAGCCCAGCGAATATGTAACACTGACAGGGTTGTCGTAACACCCTAATTTTCACGAGAGAACATTGCATTTAAATATAAGTTTAAAACAGGCAATTGTGCAGGAGTTTAAAGTTTAGTGCCATTTGATCAAAACAAAATGAGCAGGACATGCAACAGTGGCCAAATAAAAGGCTCATGAATGCCAAATGAAGCTAAATGGTGGGGTTAAGGGGTTTGTCAGGAGAACCACTTGATATTATTATGCAGACGAATGACAAGCATGGAATCATCCTCTTAAAAAAGGCTCCATGTGATGTTTCAGAGGTGGGGAGTACTGACACATACATTATAGGCTGCTCTACCTCTTCTCAAACCCAAGTTGGCATTTAGGCAATGGATTCTTGTTCAAATCAAACACAGATATCATTAGAGGAATACGACAAATCCTACATTTAGAAGCTCATGAAACAAATAAAATACTTACAGAAGGTCATTCCTCATCATGCAACACAACTTTAAAACCACAGCTAGAACGACAAACCGAACCTCTGCACAGGCTACAAACTAACACTAGTAACAAGGTGCTGCCAAGTCGGTGACTTGACAGCACCTTGTTAGAGTAAAAAATAAGGGATTCTGAATTATTTGAGGACAAGTCCCATCCCCAGCGCTGAGTGTCTGTACACAGCTCACGATGACAAACTTTAGTTGTGACTGCAAACACACAAACAGCCACGTTCAGCCAAGCAAGGCACAGTCGACTCATTACAAGCAACACAGCCACTGTGAGCTCTGGCAGCAGGGAGTCACGCAGGTGCCGCTACTGCACATTTGGATTCCTCCGATCCTCAGGTCGGCGATGAGTTCAGGAATGACGTGAAATATACATTTCCTCCCTCTTGATTCGAGGTCACCAAAGACGATTCCATCTCAGGCTAGTGTCAGCTTCTCCACGGTCCACAGACGTCCAGACTCCATCCTCTTTTCCCTCGCTTCAGTTTCTTTTCTAAATCAGTGGGGGGGAAAAGTTGCTCACTGTAGGTTACCTGGTGTGAATTCAGCAGCTTCCCTTCACAATTTCATTTTCCTAAGAGTACTGACCGTTCACTGTTTCATAGCTGCACAAATAGGCAGCCATCCCATCTTTTACCACTCACACTGACTGACATTGACCAGAGAGACCAGGCTAATTTAAAGGAACTCAGTCAAAACTACGGGAGAGATTGAAAAAAAAAACCTGTACACTATAATTCATAAAAAGTGGTTTATCTTTTTATTTTTAGAATTATTTGATTGAATGACGGGAAGAGTCAACTGTTTATCTTATTTGCTGTAGGATAGACTGAGTACTAATACTAAAAAAAGATAGTAAACCTGAAACATAAAATATCCACAGAAAAAAAACAGCTCTGGACATGACATCCGTATCAGCTCTGCTCCTGGAGTACGGCAGTGGTTGATGTATAATCTTCTTTGGGACTATCGTCTGTTGGAATCATTGCCAGGAGGGATTCAAATTAATATCATTATATATTTTCCATCCAACCATATACAGCTTTATCCTTTAAGGGGCCAGTCCTAGCTGACATTGGGCGAGAGGCAGGGTTCACCCTGGACAGGTCGCCAGCCCATCACAGGGCCAACATACAGAGACAAACAACCATTCACACAAACATTCACACCTATGGTCAATTTTAGTCTCTAATCCACCTAACCCCATTCTGCATATCTGTGGACTCTAGGAGGAAGCCTGGAGAGAACCCATACACATGGGGAGATGTTTTTTGTCTGAACCTGGATTTGAACCAGGATTGTTCTCCCTGTGAGGCGACAGCAACAACCACCATACCTCCAAGCAGCCCCCGTTTTGTAATATTTATTTAATAATCATAATGGTGAATCCTGGGACTGTTTCACTTTTTCAGAAAGACAGATGAAAGAAAAAAGGTTGCAGCTATAGCCTTAATGTGACATAGAGACAAAAGTGTTAACTGGATAATTTCTCGTCTCATTCTTGTAGATAAAATTTGTGTCAGCATCCAAGCCACTATTGGAAACTCTGATTCCTCTGAAAATCCATCTTTTGTTTGCTGTGCAAACCAAACAAACATGGACGCCCCACATCGGACAGAGTCCGTCTTTCAAAGCAATTTAACTGAACCAAACTTTTATAGATATACAGCCTTATCATCGGTGCACAACCCTTAACTCACACGTGTCCAACTCTGCAGCCACGGAACCATATGGTGTCCATCTCATCTAATAACTTCAATATCCACAAGTCTTGAAATCTGTTCAACGTTAGAAACAACAGCAGCTACTGGATTAAAACGCGAGCTACTAAAAATCAAACAATGGTCTCAATTGTTTTTGCCTCAGTTTCTCCCAATTGTTAATTAGCAATTTGACAATGACATATTACTCACACACACACACACACACACACACACACACACACACACACACACACACACACACACACACACACACATTGCCTCATTGAAATACCTCATTTTTATAATAGTCTGTAAATCATAATATGAAGTCTGTCTCGTCACTCTTATGTAACAGTAAAATAAATAAAATAATGAATAAATAAATTGCCATTTGCCAAGGATATGCTGGTCAGTGATTTCAGTTTTCCTAATACATTTTCTCAATTTGATCCTTGGTCCAACACCCTATCACCTGCTGGCTATTCACATGATAATATTAAGAGATGAGAGAGAGAGAGAGAGATTCAAATGATGTTATTAGAGGAGAGGGATGGTTAGAGAGATGGCTGCTGTCACTGTTATGCGTCTATGACACCTCAATGTGCAATAGTCATTTGCGTGTGTGTGTGTGTGTGTGTGTGTGTGTGTGTGTGGTAATATGAGAATTGATGCTGGGGGCTGACCTCCTCTGCCCCTCTCATTTCCATTCAGCCATTTTAGTTCTTTTCGGAGTCGGCGGAGCCATTGTGGCTTAACCGGGGAGCAGTTTGTCCTCATTAGAACTGTTCCGGATGAAACAGGAGAACAAAGCATGGTGGGTAGGACATTTGAGAAGAGGAGAGAAAAGAAGAGATTTTTCTTGTCATTTATCATTTCATAGTTAATTAGTGTTTATGTTTTTAACACACACCCCATATGCACAAATTAAAAATTTAACAAGCTTGTGATTTATGACGAGAAGACGAGGAAGCCAATAAATAAATGATTAGACTTATCTCCATGTGCTCCTCACTTTATAAAATCCTAAAGATGGGACACGGGCGTCTGTTTATAAGCGAAGGATCGGTAGATCCAGTGATATGTGAGGTACAGTGAGCATTATCATACGGAGCAAATGTCTTGATATATAAGTCCATGCTGCCACACCGGCGTTATGGTTATGGATTGGGCACATTCCATAAGTGCGGTATGGCGCTGTGAGCGAGGCAGAGATGTATTGGCCGTATAAAAACTGCATCTGTGATGTAGTTAATCATTTATTCAGCTAGCTTCTGCGTTCCTTTAACACCTAACGCTTATGCAGGACCGTATTTTTTCAGGCAAAATAATTCAAGAGCCACTTCCTCCTGAGTATTTGTTTGCATATTCTCCCCTTTTTTTCCTCCCAACGCCTTTTTCCAATTCCATCAGTTAAGTTTTTCACACATCTTTGTTATGGCGTTTGATTTTACTCCATGTCCTCGCCGCGGAGCCGTCCCCTCTCCGTCTTAGCCATCGGCCTCTTTTGTCTCTCCATCTTTTCCGAGCTGTTTCACCGGCAGACAGGTAACAATCAGGCTTTCACTGGACGCAGCCGTGTAGAATGGGGACCGCATCCTCGATGCACCCGTCAAAGGTTGTTTTACAGTGTCGGAGGCGAAAACACGCCGGTACAAACTGGCACAGTGGGCTGGAGAGTGGCCGGTGACAAATGGTGACAGATTGATCCAGCGAGAGTCCAGTCTGTGTAAACTGCAACCATGTGTGAGGTGGATTGGGCGTGTGTGTGTGTGTGTGTGTGTGTGTGTGTGTGTGTGTGTGTGTGTGTGTGTGTACTATTCGAAGATGTTGCGTTTTCTCTGTAATGGCGCCACATGAAAGGCCTACAAACATAAAAAGATAATATAACCAATTTAATAATTAAACCTGATCCACTGTTCCACTACACTCTTAGATTAAAAGGGAAACTGATTTTTTTTCCAGCCGTTTGACACGTGAATAAATTGTTCGCGCATCACATTAGTTGCTGTCGGTGCGAGTGTGTTTAATCACTAGAATCATGTCAGAAACTTTTATTTTTCAAAGGAAATTGAGAATTTTGGAAGGATGCTGGGACAATTTTCAGGTCTATAGGTGAAATTGTTACAGTGTAATATTCAGGCAAAAAAAATCATTCCTTACATTAACCAAAGGTCAAAGACGGTCAGTGGTCTGTCTCTCAGTGGTTGTAGGCAGAGGCAGCATTAATAATGGACTTACATGTTGTCAATGATTATAACGTCTGCGTCTGCTACATGCAACTAAAAACGCATTTGAAACTTGCAAGGTGATGATGCATCATTAAAATCATGCAGTTTTTTTATCGTACTTATTTTTACGTTAGCCACTGGATATGCAGAACCTGGACACTAGAGATCAACAGTGGGGATATGACTGGAAACAAACGAGAGAGAGAGAGAGAGAGAGAGAGAGAGAGAGAGAGATGCAACAAAATGAAATGGAAAATGAAATCAATCAGTGGACATTAGGAGGTAATGTCTGCAGCAGGCCGAGCCAGGGCCGCTCTCCGCTGCACTGGCATTATCTTCATATCACTGAGTGATCTCCCTCATTTCACCTTGTTTTCCCCGCTCACTAACAGCTGCGAAAATCTGAAAAGGTGAAAAAAAAACGACATTTAAAAGAAAGGGGAAACTATGCGGTGATTACCATTTCAACACATTATATAGTCCTCCTGCTTTGTCCTGGCTTCACCTCCCTCCAGGCTAAACACACCCGCATTGCAATTTATGAAAATCATCTTTGCAATATTCAGCCGGTGCCTGTCTCTCCCCTGCTACATATATATATATATATATATTTATATGTAACAACCTTATTAAATCAGTCCAAAGTAGGATGATCCCATGATTGCATTGAAGTGGGGAGAAGAGAAGTGGGGAGGGAATCGAGGCGAAAAGGGGGTAGAGGGAAGAAAAATCAATGCCACCTGGTAATTGCATATTACAGCGTTATTTTGTGCATTGATATTGATAATACGTATGTTTACATTTGCTGTGATTAAAATCAATGCCGTAAAGTGAGTTATGACAGCGCGGCCTGATGGGACGGCTTTATGGCTGAGAGGGCCTAATGAGGTGGTTGATGGGAAGGAAGGATTGCCTCCATCCATCTCTCCACTGAATACTTCCTGTGAGGGGCCGAGGGGACCGTTCCACGCCGGCTGTCGCCCGGAGCACGCCGCGCAGGGCTCGTTTTTTAATCTCCACGTTTATTCTATTTCAAAGATTCTGTTCGTATACAGCGGGGGATTCGGTCTCACTCATGTTCACTTGTTTTTAGAAAGTGCTTGGCCTTAAAATTTTATTTTAAAAATCCACTTAAGGTTTAAATTCCCACTACAAGGACCAATTCGCAAAAGGAAAAGGACATTTTCATATTAGTCAAAAGAAAAAAGTTCAGAAACCTTCGCTAAAGGGTTCGAACAAGGAAAAAAAAAAATCCAATGATGTAAACTACATATATTTTTTATTTTTTTGTATATGTTTTGTTTTGGTAGAGTGCAAAAGTCTAATATATCCTTCATTCTTTCAGCCTTGTGATGCACATGTGGCACGCATGTGTGGAAATATTGCACCAAAGCTGTTCTTTTAATTTTCAAGATGGAGACCCCTCCCCTCGTTCTGTATCCCTCCCCTGCCTCTAACTAGCGGATGTCACTCTATACAAGCAGAGCTGTTGAGCACTGTACCTTTGCTAACGCTGTTATGTGGCTCTTTAGATTAGACATTTCACTCTCATGCTGTTGGCTCAGTGTTCTTGGCATCAGGTGCCTCCGCTAAGTGTGTGCTCCCTCCATTTGTGTAAATGATTTGGAGGGTCTTTTTTTGAAACAGGACCCAGTGCTGGGAGGCGCGGTGGGTTCGAAAAAATCTGTCTGCGAATGCACACAAACAGACGCGAGTGCACGTGCGTACAGTAACCGCAGCTTCTCATGGAAACCGCAGGGAGCCCATCTGTGATGACAGAGAGTCCTGTAAGTGCTATCAGATATACACATAAGTACGTTGATGCCCTGGCTGTGTTTTCACCGGCCCCTTGCAATTGCTTTCGCGCACACAAATCCAGTTTAGACAGAGGTGAAGTCGTTTATTTCCTGAAGCCATTTCTCACTTGTAACGGCTTTTGTTTATTCTGGAATTTTTACTCAAATGGGTTTTAAATGTAACTCAACTCTCGTTGCTCTCCTTCGGAAGCGCAGAGGTCATTTGTGGAGGAATCTCCGGCTAACAAGGTGTGAGAGCGTGGTGTTTTCAGACGGGGCCACATCGTTGGTTAACGGCTCTGGGAACTCACACCGTACTCAGAGTAACAGGAACTCGCCACAAATACGGTTTGGTTTCCACAAACAAGTCAAAGCAGCCCACGTGTCACAGTGTGTGTGCGCGTGTGTGCGCGTGTGTGCGCGTGTGTGCGCGTGTGTGCGTGTGCGCGTGCACGTGTAAATGATTACGGAACACATCCATCCATAGACTGAGGTTTGGGTCGGAGGGGAGCACTTCACTTTCAGCCTCGGTGTTGCATAATAGGGACACAACCCTGTCCATTAAGTCAAATATATGGAAATTGCTTTCATCACAGATGGAGGGGGGGGGGACAAAGAAAACGAGTAGTTATGAGATGAAAAGAGAGGCAAAAAAAAGGGGGGAAAAAGCCCTCCTCTCCAGTTTTCAGATTCCAGGCCCTGCGCGGCCGAGGCTCTAACTTTAATTAAAAGTTTGTGCGGGAGAGGTGAGCCGTCGGTGTCGAGGTGAGGCAGAGGGGAGAGACGGAGTGATTGAAGAAAGGGAGAAGAGGGAGGAACCAAAAAATAGCATCTCTATTATGTGTGTGTGTGTGTGTGTTTGCATGTGTGTGTGTGTGTGTGTGTGTGCATGAGTTAATCCATCTGCTACAGAGTATTTGTTGGGACGTTAGGTTCCCCTTGGATGTAGCATGAATTTCCGAATACGGCCTGGTATCACCTGTCACACGGGAAACCCCTCGGCGTTCGCCGCTTCGCTTCCGCTTTTGCTCCTGATTTACTTTTTGCTGCTGTTCCTCCATCTGTTTCACTTTAAAAGCCTTCCGGGTTTTAATGGGACATAATCTCTCGACTCGCCCCGGAGGACTTTTACTGTGAAACATCTGTAGGAAGAGGTTATCAACAGCAGGTCGACATAAAGAAAAGGAAAACAATCACTCGTAAATTCTCAAAGAACCAGGCTTCACACGAGCAACAGGCCTCTGATCCTTCACGACACGTCAGCACGACAGCTCCCTGCTCTCTGATCCCTTCCACGTTTTAATTCACTGTTGATGCGGTTTGTTCTAAATTCAACTCCTTCTCTGCAGCCGCTCCATTGTTGTCTCGAGTAATTCAGCCCCGATGGACATTTCCACACCACTAAATTCATTAGCGCGACATTGATCCCGCCTCGATGTTTTTCTGTTCGGCGTCGAGCCACAGAGAAGAAAAAACCAACCAACACTTCCTGCGCAAATACCCCACGTTGGAAACGTTCCGGGTCATTTGCGAGAAGGACATTCATGTGAAATATCTGAGTTTCTGACGGATAATCATTGATTAAAACAAATGAACAAACAAACAAAACCCAGCAAAGAATATGTGATGGAAATATAGTATATGATTATGTATAAACCTCTAATTATATGGGCTTCGGAAACGACCGGTCTGCGTGTGTTCATGCCAGCCACCGTTATTTGAATACTCGCTTTTTTTTATTTGTATGAAAAGTGAAAAAACACAATACATTTTCCACAAATATAAGCGATTACGTGTAGCTTTTTTTCCCCTTGTGGCCCTGATGGCGCATCTGTGCTTGTACAGATGAACCGAACGTGTGTTTTCTTGTCCCCAGATTTATCAGTGCGCGCGTGTGTGTGTGTGTGTGTGTGTGTGTGTGTGTGTGTGTGTGTGTGTGTGTGTGTGTGTGTGTGTGTGTGTCTGCATGCGCTGGTTGGAGAGGGGCTCAGCAGCGGGGCCAGCAGATCGTTGCGGTGTGCAAGCCACAGGGACAGTGAAATATAGCCACAATTAGCCCCGGACACAGTTCAATGATGATAGAGAGGCTCGGCACCCCTTAGACCATGATTAAAAGGCCTGCCCAGCCCACCGCTGATAGAGACAACTGATCTCACATTATTAGTAGTGCGATCACCATCGACCAGCAGCAGCAGCAGCAGCAGCAGCAGCGTCATTCTAAAGTGATCTCTGACGTTCACGACTGAAACATTTGCTTCTCAATTCCTCTGCTTGTGGTGTTTCTTTGTTCATATTTTTTACCCTTTAAAGATTTTATGTTTGTAAATGACATTTTTTTCCCACGGAATTGTGTTCCCTTTTGGGGGCTATACCATCACCGTCACGGACAACTTTTTACAAAATTTGTCTGAAACATACACCAGTGAACTGATTTTAGATTTTTTTTTTTATGCCTCCTTAGCACATCAACTTTCAAACAAGTGGAGAGAAAAAATGTCCAAAATAAAAATGTAGGCGTTTGTTTCTCTCCACATTTGTCTAATTTTTTTTTTATCTGCATTGTACATTACAATTATAACCATGAAAGACACTTTTCTCAAAATGATATTCTGAGGCCGAAATCTCCTCTTCAGTAGCACTTACTACACCCAACGTTCCGCTTCTATTCCTGTCTGAAGGCCTTTTTTTTACTGAGGGAGTTCTTCATATATCATTCCGAGCATGATTTATAGAATTTCTTATTGCTAAAAACATGGTGAATTTCTGATTGATGTCTGTGATTTCTTATGGCTGCTGAGTATTTTTTAAATTTATTTATGGAGGGATTAAAAGAGATATCCAAAATTCCCTCTGTAAAAACCCCTGAAACCGATACATCCACAATATACAACAACAATTTAGAACTTCCAATATCCATCCAATAATCTGATATTACACATTTAAGTAAATAATACCGAACATAACATTTCAAAAATTGTAATACAAAAAACAACTGTGCTAATGTTTGTGATCAACTGGGAAAGTTTCATTGTGATATATCTCAGTAATTATTTTTACCCTATTCACCTACAGTGTCTTTCCTCAGTGGGACGTATACTCTATTTACCGCTCCCTTCCATTTGCTTTGTTTTCATTCCTCCCTCCCTTTTTTATGTCAGTTGCCGTCCTGCTCGTAGATCAACGCAGGGACCCTCTTTATCTTTTACACATCAGCAGTGCGGCGCCGTTCAGCCCTCCGCCCCATTTATTCTCCTCCAACTTTTTTTTTTACAACCCTCCCAATAATGCCGCTGCTCTGTCTCTATTCACTGTTCACATCTAGTCTGCATGGCACAAAACTGCTCATCAGCAAGTATGACCAGAGGTCACACACACACACACACACACACACACACGCACACACACACGCACGCATACACACACTCAGCTGTTGTGACCACGGGGCAGACACACACCCACAGTCACAGCGCCCCCATCCAAAACTGTGTCTGAGGAAAGTCACTCCTTTAAAAAAAAAGAGGAAAAAACGGGATAGGTTGATAGATGGAGGGCTGGTAATGAAATGGAGACATCAAGGAGCATGAAGAGTAGAGGAGGGAGGGAGGGAGGGAGCATGGGAACAACTGGAAGGAGAGGCAGAAAGAGAAAGAGAGAGAGGGAGAGAGGGGGGAACAAGAAGAATAGCCTTTCGCCTGTGTTCCATCAAGGGAGAAATTACACATTTGCTAAGGTTTTTTCTTAAGACGACGGCCCTCATAGATCAAACCGCTTGGATGTACCAGCCAATTTTCAACATGAAATATAGACACCAGAAATCTATTACACCTGTGTTCTCCCCCCCCCCCCCTCCTTCTTCCATCTGCAGCTCTCTGTCGCTCTTTTCTCGCAAAGGTTGATGCATCTATATCACTTTCCCCTCTCCTCCCTCTATCCATACCTGCGACTGCCTTCCCTTCGTCCTCCGGGGCCATGGATCTCCCGCTGCGTCTATCTCTGACATGTACATCATGTTATCCCCCAGAACATCTGCTCGACAAACGGGGGTGGTCGATCATATTCAATAATTATCTGACCTTTTTCCCTTTAAGTATTTCTGTCGCTTCGTTTAGACCTTACGTCTCAAAGTTGATTTTTTTCTTCTTTTTTAAGTGCAAAAAGATCCGACTTGGACGAATTTTGAGTCAGATGTGGTTCTTAAGTTGTTGTTTATGGAACAATAATAGACTAGTATGAAACAATGTGGGGGAGTAAATAGTCCAACCAACCACAGATGTCCATTCCCTTTATTCTGCAGAAATGTATTTCGGAGTACATTTATAGCTACAGTGTATCAAATTTAGAAGAACTTATTCACAGAGATTGAATATATTGTCCATAACTATGTGTTCATATATATATATAATCACCTGCAACAAAGAACCGTTGTATTTTGGTCAACTTTGAATGAGTTAAATATAGTAACATGAGGTTGACCCGACCTCCGTGTAAGTCGCTGTGTTTGCTTCGTCGTGTTGAACGAGGTTTCACAAAACGGTCCAGAATACGTCGCATTCACGTTGAATTTTCAGCGCTGCCGGAAACCGGAAGTGGAATCAGTGGTGCGCCACCATTAAGTGTCTCTGTCTGGTGCTCAGTTGGTTGCAGTTTGCAACTTTATACATTTATACATTGCAGCTTCAATATATCTAGATGAAATTCACAGCACGTCTGTGAATTCAATGTTTACATCAACAATTCACAGTTTCACTCATTTATCACTTTCAAACTATCACATCTACATCTAGATACTAATACTTACAACATTTAATTTCTAGATGAATCGATACCCTAAAAAGGAACTACAAATATAAGTATTGACGGTTGAGTGAATATGAAGAAATTAAGTTGTAAGATGTCTAAGTTAGTGAAAGAGAATTTTTAAATTTGATACATAAATTAGACTAGCTTAAAACTTGGTGTATGGCTGGACCATGTTTGTACAATTGAGGACATAGCACATTTTTTTCTGTATGACCAGCAGTCACATGTAAGCCATTTCCAAGCTGCTGCTCTGCAAAAATCAAATGACATGTTTTAAAAATGGGACATCCAAAGTCCTTTGGATGAAGGTCATTTAGGGCATTAGGGAATAAAAACACAATTGCACAAGTTGAGTTTGGATGTGATGAAGGGGAAAATCTGGTTTTCAGCTTCAGAGTTGGGCCTTTACCAGACCAGTAAAAACAGCCTGTGCACACAAACACAGCGCGTGTTGTGCTTGCACACATGGTGCGATATCACCTCATATTCAGGGCAGAGGGACATCCAGCAGTCCTGCAGGGTTGCAGAGAAGGATGTGAGGACAATCTATTTTTAATTCACTGAGCCCTTTGAACGCCTCACCTGACAAAATAAGGAAATTAGAGAAAAGAAAAAAAAAGGTGCTGATATGACACATCCATTGTTTAGAGGGCTTGAACACCCAATGGCGTCAGTGAGATGTTGTTACAGTTTGACCTGTTGACGGATCGTTACGGCCCTGTCCACCGTGAACAAATACGAGTCAAACAGCTGTCACCTGGACAGGAGGATGTGTTCAGGCACTGCACATCCTGCAGTGACTCCCATCTCACAACTACTGTATAAAACACTCACACACACGCACACATACACACAGTCATCCAGGCCAAACGTTTTGTGATTTCAAGATATCATACAGAAAGATGAATGAAACACGACACGCATATAAAGAAAAAAACATATCTTTCTACAGTCATAAAGCTCACATAAATACATGCAAAAGAAAATATCTGACACCAGAAACACACACGGGCTGATTCTACAATACTGATGTTTGTAGCAGCTATAGGCCTTGTTCAGACCGTAATCCCCAGTAAATATTACAGCCCATGAAAATGTCAGGATTTTTGTTGGGTAATGTGTTTGTCGGGGAACAGAGATAAAACATTCAAACGATGAACATTTCAAACTTTCATGCTGATCCAGTAGTTTATGATCACATTCCCTAACTGTTAGTTTGTCTTTGCTGGAATTTTTGATGAGCAGATATTTTTGAGACTCAAAGTGATCAAACTGGTTTCCAATGTCAGATATTGTTGTCCAACCTAACATGTTACATATGTTGTACTCAGGGGTGTAGCACCAAATTCTAGGCCCCTATACATGAGAAGTTCACTGCTATCGTCAACCTGGTTTCTAGCTGCAGAAGAAAAAAGCATCAAAAGAGAGTTAGCTGTTAGCTTGTAATAGTAGTAGATCTTGAGCAGCTAAAGACCCAGGTGTTTCCTTCAGGGGTTGGTGGAGACCAAAATGGAGGTTAAACATAAATTGGACTGACTATTGGACTTTGTCTGATTGAGTCCAAATGAATGGTTATATTACTTTTTGTGAAAATAGGTAGGCCTATCGGCATGCTAATATTTGAACAACTTTAAAAGGTTATTAATGCAATTTCAGATTCATACGCATTCTATTTTTCACAAGCACTGTTCCTCCAACATGATGCACACACGCGTTATGGCGCTCCTTCCTCAGCAAAAGCAATGCTAACGTCTCACCATAGGTCTCAGTCATGATACCACAAGTTTGACACACCGATATACACATTCACTTGACACTCCCTCCTCCCTTCATTACTCAACCCGCCCAACGGATAGATGCTGTGATACAGGAGAAAGGAGGGTAAGTAGAGGGAGGATCTTCATGTAAAATTCACTTAGCTGCCATATTTTTTCCCCCCACCCCTCCGGGACAAGATTAATTGCGTTATAACTTGTTTCAGGTTGGGTTGGAGGGTGTGTGGAGAACCCCAAGCCCCTTCCTCCTTCCCAACTCCCTCTCCTCTCCCCTCCTCTCTGTGGCGACCATCTCTTAATACATCCTGAGAAATTGAGGTTAAGAGGGGATATCCAGGGGGTTATCTGGCATCGCGGCACTCGGCGTGGGGAGATTGATGGCCTTAAGAGGCCGGGGTGCCATGGTCATATTCATATGGTAATTCCTCCCTATTGTCCCTGCGGAAACCGAGGCTTTCTTTAATCTGAGAGGGGAGGCCTCCCTTTCCCTCACTGTGTTGAAACGAAGCCCAGCGTCACTTTATCATTTCCACAGATGCTGATGATGACGACGGCTGGCCGGTGACGTCTGGATGGATGTATCACAATAAACCCTTTTTTTTCTGCGTGTAAATTAAAAAGCAGAAGAGGTGGGAGCATTGTTGGTAGGATAATGTTGGTGGGTGTTTTTTGTGGGGGATATAGTGAAAATAATGACAACTCTATATGAGATGATATTTTAATCCCCCATCCCTCCCAGAAAGAGGATAGATAACTTCAATCCATTTGGGAATAAGCAGCATTCAGCTCAAGTCCAATTCTGAGATAGCAATCCTGTGTGATAACGGTATTTGGGTTTTACACTTGTAAATCCATCCATTCAAACGTCCGGGATTTGTATGAATGCCTGATGGCTTTTTATGTTGTTATAAGATATTCCTTTATTCGTCCCACAACGGGGACATTTTCTGAAGCATATCTACTCTACAAACTGAGCCAACTCATTTGGTAGAAAAACTTGTGTTTCTATTCCCTGCTAACAACTTCTTTTGTTTAAATCATCATGGTTTCTTGAATTAAAGTGGTTCCTTTCTTCATTTCCATTTTCTCACACCTGACGGCAGATCGCTAGAAGCAAATGTACATTTGACAACAAATTTCTCCGTAGGCATCGAGCAGCATCTGAGTAAAGATGCAGATATTGTGCAGTAAACCTGTCTGCGGTCGATCTATACACGTGGAGCGCCATAATAAATGGCTTATCTATATACTTGGTGGATCCATATATCCAGTACATGGCTGATCGATAGTAATGAATCTGAGCTCGGTAGATAGACAACAAGATGTCTCCTCTGAGAGTCGGGTGTATGGGGCCAGCCTGCACACACACACACACACACACACACACACACACAAACACACACACACGCACACACACATACAAACACATACATACTTAAACATACATACTGTATATATACAGGAAGAGACATGTGGCTTTACTGGATTTTCAGCAGTTAATGTAACTTTTTGTATAATCAACATTATATATAATAGACATTAGTACATAATCAAGTCATTAGTTTCCCCCCTTATCCGCTGATCCTCTGCAAGGTCACGGGGGGATATAACCTATGTAGGCATAAAGACAACGAGACAGAAAGTCCTCTGGCTCCAAAAAAACCCCAGGACCTTCGTGTTATGAGGCAACACAACTTCCCACTATGCCAGCATGCCACCATTTGTTTTTTGATATCTTATTTAAGAGGGCGTTGTTTAGCTGTGGGTTTTAATTTTCATTCAATCAAAGTCACTTTTTTTTCAAATTACACTGGATGACCAGGTCTTTTCAAAGGGGAAACAGCACTCGTATAGAAAAGAAAAGGCACTTGGAAAATATACACATTAATTTGTGTACCTCATGCTTTCTTATGCTGTGCTACCGACACTGTGTACTGAGCTTTCTTTTACGTGGCAGTTCAATTAAAGTGAAGGAGGTCGTGATGTTGCAGATACTGGTGACAATATGAAATACAAACCAGGGTGTCCAGTTTAAAGGCCTTTTTCAGAACTGTGTCAAGAGCAAAATTAAGCTAGCATCAACATTTCTTTGCAGACGACTCTGTGTTATATATTTATTCTTTTCTTTAGTTGTGGCCCTCTGTGTCAGGACCCTTATCATTCAGTGCTGTCAGAGTGCTGTTGTTGGATAAGACTTTGGTCAAGCACAGACCCCGATCATTTGACTCTATTAGCACTAACTGGACACGCTTTACCATCAGTCGCAGTGACAGGAACTGGGATTTTTCATCCAAGGACCTTTGATGCTGTCTGTAATAAGTGTTTTCAAAATAATTAGTGTCATAACATGAATTAAAAATTGGCTAAATACAATGGTTGAGATACTGAACTATGTATTTCAAAAACATAGGGGAGGTTCTCTGAGGGCCCTCTCGCCCCTTACAAAATGGTTTAGTCCGCCCATCACGACTCAGCATGAGAATCTATCAGCTAATCTACTGAGCAGTGACTTCGTAATGTCTTCCCTCAAGAAGGTAAAGTCTGGGTCCCAGAGGAGAAGAGAGAAGAAAGCCACAGAGACTGCTTATGTATAGGGCCCAGGATTAGGTGCTGCACCCCTTTACGCACCCACGTTACTTTGTTTACACCAGTATGTGAAGTAATTAAATAGGTAAACCGTGTAAATTTGCAAAGGGGTCTGAGAGATCACTAGATTTTTGTAATAAAATTTGAACCACGTTTTGTTCATTGACTGCTACAGCAAAGTTTAAAGCTTATAATCTCATCCGATCAAACACGCTGCGGCTACGTTCAGACAGAAGAAGAGACGAGAGAGCGAGGCCCGACGCCAGCATTCAAACCACAGCTCTGATTAACTTTGGCTGCAGTGATTTTCTCATCACTGCTCGGATCAGTCTCTTCACTGGCCAACCATTGACTTCCTTTAGCCCACTGCTGGTGTGCGCACTTTCCTCATATCACCCCCATCATCACACACACACACACACACCGCCGCCTCCTCTCCTTAATCAATACTCATATTAATCATCCAAAATATCTGTGTGACAAACCAATTATTAATCTGCACCGTCGAGTCCAATACAGTGAGATAATGAATTTAGTGGGAATGCTGTGGACTCCATCCGTTCATTAACTGCTGATGGCTGCTGTAATGACTGCTCAATGTCACCGGCATATTCTGCCGCTATTGATGAAGAAGTGGAGACGGTGGGCGCACTCGCACACACACACACACACACACACACACACACACACACACACACACACACACTACTATCTATAGTACAGTACATAGGGAGGCATGTTTACATGATAGTAACAGGTGCAAACAAACAAATAAAAGAAATACTTCCATCAGATATCAGCCTCATCCACCAGAGGGTGTCATTGTTTTCTCTCCTCCATCACCTTGCTCCTTCTCCCCCTCCTTTCATTTCCTCCCCTCATCCTCAACTTCTAGTCCTCTTCCTTCCTCCTCCTCTCTCCTTTATATTGATGTCTTAGCTCCTCGCTCCAATAAGCATCTAATCAACAGCAGAGGGGATCGGATCAGATCGCAGCAGGATGATGGATCTGGGAATCATTTAGTGGGACTGGCCCACTCTGCTAAACCACACGCGAATCCTCAGGATGATCGCCCGATGAAATGATGAGCTCTGCGTGCTGACGAGTTGTCAGCTCGCACTAAATAAGAGCCCGAGAAACTTGAGGACCGTAGAATTTAACACGTTGTCTTTGGGCTTCATTGCCGAATAAAAAAATTATTATTAACCGAATTTACCCATTTGTTCATAAGTAGTTTGATGTCTTTAACCTCTGATATTATCTCCCACAACAGGTCAATTCTATTGATCTGATTTTGACTTGATGTGGGGACTCCTTGTAGTCCAGGAAAAAGCAATTGATGAAGTCAACCTTTCTTCCATTTCTCATCAAATACTTGTTTCAATACTAGTCAATACTAATACTAGTTTCAGAGTTATATGAGTCTAATGAGGTTCATCTCTTCTGCTCTAATCAAACAATTACAATCTCTGCTCGCTTCAGAAAGGAGACGTCAACACCGTAAAACTACATCAACGTTGATTACTGGAACCGGAAGACAAACAGGGGCCTTCAGACATATCTTCAAATCTAAACAAGCTACATTTTGCATCCTTATTTGACTTTCAACATTTCCGTTCCTCAAGTTTTCAGGATCCAAGCTCCCAAAATAACGATGAATCATGTCACGCAGGCTCCGGCCGAGGCTCCGGCGTGTGGGTCACCGTTCAGTGACTATTTTCTGCCCTCCATGTTGTCTGATGCCAGCTCCTCTCTCCTCTCCCGGCAGCCTCCACATTTGCATACAAATGAACATCTAAATGGGCTCAATGACATAATTGACTCACAATTAGAAATTTTCTTGAGTTGGTCACTTTGCAGTGGATTTGGCCCGTGTGCACAAAATGAGGGACACACACACACACACACAGAGAAGTAGAAAAAAAAATGGCTGCTATTTTGCATATTAATGAGAGTCATTAGCTGTCGCTTGGCAGTGGCTGACAAGGGGACTTATTTATGTCGTGGCCCTCGATGCCTGACCAGGGGAAAGTGTCCAATTCAGCGACTCATGCTAATTGTTCCTGAGCATGTTGTCCGGCCGATCATCATCATCATCATGGGAAATTAGGCCCGCTTCAAAAAGACGACTTGGCTGACGCTGCGCGTGGCCTATTATGATAACTCTGTGTAAAGCTTTTAACTTTTGCCGCTCTACAAGCGCCAAGCTTTTAACATGGACCCATTAGGGGGGCCTCGTCTCTTGCTGTTTCACTCCGAGTAGCAACTATGGATTCCAAAAAGCTGACGGATGAGCCAGAATAGCAAGTGACCCGAGATGCAGGCCATTATGCTAATATTTTGATCAATGGCGATGGGGGGGGGGGGGGTTGCAGCTGCTAGATTCCAAAGAGAAACTGTTCATTTCTGCGTTGGAAGCAGGGGGAATTTAAAACAAATATGTTAAAAGATTCTTTTTGATAATATTTTTGCACAATACAGGATGTTTTGAGTCCTTCGGGATTACATAATGCCATGTGTGTCTTGACAAATGGAACAAATTTATGAAGTGAGTGAAGCAAACCTGTCTATTAAACACAATTAAAGCTAATCAGTGAGTTTTATGATGTATACAGCCAGATGCATTTTGGACCAGGGCTGCTGTGCTGTCTCATATTTTAACTGTGCAAGGTTTACAGACACATTCAACACAAACACAATGGGCCTCATTCACAATTCTTTTTACATCTTCAGCAGAACCATGAATGAAATATTAAATATGACAAGATCTGAAACAGTGAAACTTGACAAAAGGATGGACAACATGGGTGGATTTTTTAACAATAAAAAACAACTGGGATTTGTTTTTATTTCTAATCATCATAGATTTCAGAAATATATTTACTGGCAAATTGAATGTATTAGTTATGTTAATTGGATCCCCTTCCAAATTAAACATTAACATTTGCAAAACTGATTTTTTTTTTACAGGTCCATACATGCTTTAGTTTGCATCCATGGCTGCTTGATAGCAGTCTTCGTCTCCCCAGCCTTTGCTGTCAAATGTGTCCGTTACTCAGTGGACAAACACCTGTAGGTCAGTGGGGTCGCATGGAACTATTGGCACAAATGGAGTGTGCATGAGAACGAACAAAACAAAGACCCATTTGAAGAAAAAAAATCAAGCTCCTTTCCATTAATAGTGGTCAAAAAAGCCGCAGGAAGCCTTTAATCAATTGGTCCGAGAGAACAAGCAGTTTGCGGACGTTATCTTGGAATCTGAATATGTTTTTTCTGACATTTTATTGTATCAAAGATGCTAGATCACTTTATTACATTAGTTCATGATATAACAATCATGAGCTGAGACACTCTGTGCCTTCCCAGACACAAACACAAAATACACAAAAGTTCTCAGCTCAAATTACCATTGCTAGTGTGTACAGGCTTACAGGTTTCATGAGGTCTCTCTCTCACTCTCTCTCTCTCAGTCTTTCTCTCTCTCTCTCTCTCTCACTCTCTCTCTTTCAGTCTTTCTCTCTCTCTCTCTCTCTCTCTCTCTCACTCTCTCTCTTTCAGTCTTTCTCTCTCTCTCTCTCTCTCTCTCTCACTCTCTCTCTCTCAGTCTTTCTCTCTCTCTCTCTCTCTCACTCTCTCTCTTTCAGTCTTTCTCTCTCTCTCTCTCTCTCTCTCTCACTCTCTCTCTTTCAGTCTTTCTCTCTCTCTCTCTCTCTCTCTCTCTCTTTCAGTCTTTCTCTCTCTCTCTCTCTCTCTCTCTCTCTCTCTCTCTCTCTTTCAGTCTTTCTCTCTCTCTCTCTCTCTCTCTCACTCTCTCTCTTTCAGTCTTTCTCTCTCTCTCTCTCTCTCTCTCTCTTTCAGTCTTTCTCTCTCTCTCTCTCTCTCTCTCTCACTCTCTCTCTTTCAGTCTTTCTCTCTCTTTCTCTCTCTCTCTCTCTCTCTCTCTCTCTTTCAGTCTTTCTCTCTCTCTCTCTCTCTCTCTCTCTCACTCTCTCTCTTTCAGTCTTTCTCTCTCTCTCTCTCTCTCTCAGCTGGAGTGCCAGGCAATCCAGCAGCGATCCAGACGAGTGTGACAACAAAGAGGTGGAGGACAACGAGGTATTAGTGTGCACGCACACACACACACACACACACACACACACACACACACCCAGAGCGGCGTGTGCAGTAGTTATGGTCTCGACAGCTTTAGCACCCCCACATTGTAAACAGGGGGTTGGTGACCGCCTCCCTGTGCTTGTTAAGATCATCTCCGTCATTCAGCAGCCGCGGCACTGTCAGCGCCTCGCTGTGCCCCAACACAATCAACATTAACCATGACACACGCACACACACACAGACATACACATACACACTCACACTTGCACAGACACACCGGCATTCTGTACATTCGTTAAAAAAAAAAAAAAACAGGAGAAGAAGAAAACTACACACACGCCACATCTCCACTCTCTCACCAGCCCAGTTTGTTCACGGTTTTCCCGCGACAAATTTGCACACAATAAACACAGACTTTTAGCTTTATATTGAGATATAGATACTGTACGTGTACGCACATTAAACCCTTTTGCTCCACTCACACTCGAACAAACACACACAGTACAGCATGTCCCGGCAGCGCCCCATGCAATCAACATTATCCATGTGAGCTCCTTAATGGGCACTTCGTAAAAACAGACGACAGCTCTGCCACCAAAACCATCCACAGGAGAGACAAACTACCTGTGTTCACACACACACGCACACACACACACACACACACACACACATATGCCCTGAAGATATACAGGAGCATACGTACAGCCTCATCCATGAGCACACAAGAACAAGCATGAAACTGATAGTTTCGTTCAGTCGTCTTTTTTGGTTGTTTTCTTCCTGCAGGAGTTGAAATAAAGGGGCACCTCAGTGCCATATCAGATTTTTTAAGATTCATCAAGACATTTTTGCATTTGTGAATCCGTTTCATCTTTCATGTTTAAAACATACTTCTGTAAATGTGCCCGTCATTTTAAATCTGTAATAATCTATGTTGAAAAATGTCAGCAACTGCTAGCTAATTATATTACTTAATAAATTATTAACAATTTTAATTACATTCCAATATTTTCCATTATTCAGATCCAGTTTTGTCATAGGTGCCTTATCCAGCTCCGGAGTCTTATTTTTTTTTATTGTTTTTAATTTAATTAGAAAACTGTCAGAGACGGGCTATACTAGAGCTGGCTTCCTGGTTGCCACGGTGACCGCACACAGCACTCCAGACGTCCCATCCTCACGACGCCGCCGGGGTCAGACACTGTCCAACTCTTCATGCACCTTCTAACACCAAAACGTGGCTTCATCATTCGCTAACATTAAAAGACAACACGTGTAACTAAGGCAACTTTTCAGGACCATCCAGGTCAAAGTGGACAACAGCAAAGGCCTGATCAGCTTTGACAAAGCCCGTCAAAGAGGAATTTAAGAAAACACTGCCTCCGAAAGAAGAGGAAGAAGAAAAAGAACCAGAAAGGTTCCAGCACATCAACAAAAAATCCACAAAACGCCGATGCACTTCAAGGCTCAGTCGAGGAGATGATCCTATCAGGTAAAGCCGGTGCCATGCCAACGGGCGTGTGTACACGTTTTTCGTGTGCGAGTGTATGTGTGGTCACTGGGACATAAAAACGGGAGCACGCCACCCATGTCAGATATGCTGCCCTTTCTGCTAACGGCTCCAGAGGCCACGGAGGCTAACTGCCGTCACTGCCCCCACCTCTACCACCCACCCATGTCACACACACACGCACGCGCGCGGGCACACACACACACACATACACACAGGGCTGCAGTCCACACAGCCGCGGCCATTCTGTGCCTCTCCAGCCAGCTAGTGGCGACGTTCCCCGTCACAAGTGCCAGTTGCGTTTGACCTTTCCCGTCCAGGCCTAATCGGATTGTGTCCCTCTTTATGAAATCAGACGCTAAAGGTCAGCGGGCTGTTTAACATGGGGTGGAGGCCCAGAGCTATGGAATTTGCCTTGGCAGTAAATTACCTTTATTATGTTTGGTGCGTGTGATTCCATACCCTCCCAAAGGTCCGCGGGGCGCTGGACATGGTGATACATGGAGATGGGCTACGAGGCCACAGTTTGGACTCGAAAAGCACAAAGAAAGTCCGAGGAAGGAAGAGTGAGCTCCAGTGACGCACGATATCGTTGCTGCACACTTGCAACGCGGTGAGCTGTCTTTCACCTCTTGCTTTGAGTTGCGTGTCCTGTCATTGTCTCATTTGTCTCTGTGTAATACATGGCTTTTTTTTTTTTTTTTTTGAATTACGAACAACAACATTGATAAAAGTGAAACCTGAAGGGCCATGTGTATACGACAGGGGGGACAAGTGTAACTTGTGTGACAGATTCAGTTGTAGAAACTGTTTTGCATTGTGGTGTAACACAGCCGTGTTTATTCAGCCCTGATTACTGAAGAACTTAATTTTGAAACAACCATTTAGTGCATTTTCTGGAGCTCTTTGTCGTATCATGATCTTCCCCAAATGTTTTGTAATTTTAGAGGTTCAAATTCCCATTTTTTTGTTGTCCGTGTTGGCCTAAAGAGTCAGCTTCTAATTGGATTCCTGAAGAAGTCAGGTTCAAGGTATTGAGAGACATTGTCCACGTAGAGAAGAGGCAGGAGAGAAGGGTTGGGTCAACAAATCTTAACGATAGTCATTGTTTTATAAACCTATCACCTTCTTCAGCATAATATGATTTGCCTCGTTAGCGTTTAATCAATTGGGACGACCCGACACTTGTTCTGTTGTTGGAGTGGGAGAATTCTTTGAGACTTACCGGTGTTAACAACTTCAGAATTGGTGGTGTATTCGAGAGTGAGGACATAATGAACGATCTGAAAGTTCTAGAAATCAATACAGCAGAAAAGGCTTAAAGGTAAATCACTTCCCCCCCTCATTACCTTCCCTCTCCCTGCTCTGTTGCGCTGCTCATCACGTCTGCTGCCTCCAGCTTATGCAGCAGGAATTCGAGAACTCTTTTGCCTGTGAGTCATCCAGTAGATAGTAGCTTGAAGCCTCACTGCGAGGGGAGTTGACCAGAGGTGTGTTCCTGTATACCTGTCATTCCCCACCCCACAGACTTGGCACGAATCGCAGCCCGTTCTCTCAGGCATATCCACATGGACGAGGGAACAATTGAACCTCTCTTTGAACTGAACATCCCGAACAATCAATCTCTCAAAAACGTCTCTTCATCCTTTACCCCTAGTATGATCACGGGAAACCTGGGCGTCGTTTTTGATGGCCATCTTTCCTTTATCTGTCTGTCGTGACCTTTTGCTCTATACAACATGAGAAAAACAAGGCCTTACCTGACTCAGTGTGCCACCCAGTTCTTGGTACAGGCCACAAGTATCTCTTGCCTCAACTACTGCAGTGCCCTTCTGACGGGCCTCCCTTCAAGTGTAATGAAACCCGTAGAGATGGTCCAGAATGATCAGCCAAAAAGGACACATGTCCCTCCACTGCTCACCCTATGGCTGCCAGAATCAAATTGAACCACTAATGCTTGCCTCCAGATCGTCTTCTGGATCTGCACCCTGCTACTCGAACTCAATCATACGAGTTCACGGCCACTGCGTTCCCCCATGGAGCATTGTTTCGCGTTGCCATCCTTCCACGAAAGGCAGTCACAGTCCAGACTGAGTGAGCCACAATACCAAATGCTCACAAAGCAAGTCTCTTGAAGACTTATCTCATGTGACAGCACCTCCTCTCCTGACACCTCTAACACATTTGGTAGCACTTCTTGACCTGATCTCCTGCAATTTGTCCTATTGAACAGATTTAGCACTTTACTTATTGCAAAGCCTCCTACTTTACTGAAGCTTTAGTGTTGTCCCTCAGACGTACGTCGCTTTGGATAAAAGTAAAATTAATAAAGGTAAATGTATTGAATGACGGCACTTTTCCTCACTAAGATATGTTTTGGAGTTGGCCTATATTTCAACTGGAAAATGAAAGAGAAAATGTACATACTACAGCCTTGGGTTAATATATAATCATATTGATAGACAACTTGCTCACTTTTAAGTCATAGTATTTGTCTTGACAATAAACCTTCTCATCTACCCATAACTTGTCTTTGATAATTTCTTATTAGAGATATGTAAATAATATGAATCCATTAATAACCAAAGCCATTAGAAATTATGAATTATACATGATCTATATGGTAAATGTTTATAGTTATTCACAATTTAGTTTGTTTGTCCCAAAAGCCTGAACATTCCTCAAAGACAGAAATAAACGATCAGCCTGAATGATCGCCCCTTCTTTTTTTGTCGCATAAACAATTCTCTGATATTATTACAAACTGCATATGACGTTTAGTACTAATGACTGGCTAAAAAATAAAAGTGCAGTTGATCAACAGCGAAGTTGGTCCTTCAAATACAATACATTTATAATAAGGAGACCCACATTTACTGATATACTGTATACTTGTATGCTTATAATGTGTGTGTGTGTGTGTGTGTGTGTGTGTGTGTGTGTGTGTGTGTGTGTGTGTGTGTGTGAGGGAGTGGGAGAGAGAGAGAAACAAACAAGGACAGTTCAGAGACAAGTGATGAAGATAAAGACTCAGACAGACAGAATGACCTGAGATGAAGAAAACACATCATCCTGGATACTAGACGTTGTCTATTTTAGGGACGGATCTCTTTCTCTTTGTCACACACTCACACAACAGACACACACACACACACACACACGCACACAAAGATCATGACACGATGTGATGTCCATTTGAGGGATGTCTCTGTCAGCCAGGAAGCCCTCGCTTGGTTGTCACGTAACCCTTTGATCCATCATGCAAGCCACTTCCTGATCCTTCACCCCTTCATAACTACTGATCATCACTCACATGGCGTGCTCCCTGCAACACTCCGGACGTGTGTGTGTGCGGTACTGAATCCTTTTTTTTGTCACTAACTGACTGAAAAGGCAGCTGTATCCATGTTGACATCCGTCGCGCTCCTGGCTACTGGCTACATGATGATCGAGAGAAACTGATACGTGCGGACAACAAAGACAAAACCTCTTTGAGGCCTTTTTTTTAAGGCACTGTGAGGATCAGCGAACAGGGAGGACGGCGATGGGCGTCACCAAAGATGACAGTTCCCCTAGAAATCATCACCCTCACGCTCAGTCACTCATTAAATTGTGGCTGTAAATGCAACATTTTTTTCCCTAATACTTTTGATAATGTAAGTAGCCTATGGATTTTTTTTTTAAATTCTGTATCTGTGAAAGAAAAGAAAGAAAGAAAGAAAAAGAGAGCAGTGGATTCTAATAGAATCCAGAACTCATCTCTCACTAAAAGCCTCCTCCAGAAACAATTACAGATAAAAAATGAACATTGCCCATTTCAAACAGAACATGTGCACATTCATAACCCCCTAAACCAATTGTAAAAATGGCCTCTTCTGCGGATGAGCTGCAAATTTTTTCAGACTAATACCATTTCCCTCATCAATCGGCTGCTAATGACCGCGAGGTTTCAGAGTTGACGCGATGGAAGGGTCAGCGGCATCATCTTTGTCTGAGGGAGATTTCCTGCAAACTCTAGGAGGGGGGAGTGATGCTTTACGGCAAAGGTGAAATCTGCAGAGTTTTACGTATGTGATTCCCATGATCCGGCGACGTTTAATCAATATTGACTTTCTATCTAAGCCCGAGAACAAAGAGCGAAGGTTTATTTTGCAACGCTGCCGAGCGATACCTTGTCCGCTGGAAACGAGAACGCTTTGGAGACACTGCTAAATGTGTCACGCAAGCACGTCTGTTAGCTTGGGCGCTAACGCGACGGTAAGGTCACGCGTTTAATATTCTTTTATTTTTCACTGATCTCATTATCGAATTGAATTATCCTTGACATTTTGGCGATATTGACCTGACATTCACGCCAGTAAAGCATACCGGAATTAATTCAAGAGACGTAATTGTACCAAAGTCTCTTTTGTGAGCAGTTTATACTCCAGCAGAGGGTCAAAGAGGACGTGACACGGCTACAATAGCGCCTCTTGACCGTCGTGACGGTCAGCCGCTGGTCAGCACAACGAATTTGCATGAAAGAATGAGACGTTGTCCTTCTCCAACAGCTACAACAAGACCCGCAGTGGAGTGAGGGAGATGCAATTCAGTCTGGCCAAATATGTGAAAACACCTGTGTGGGGGGGAATCATGGGTGTGGAGCCTTTTAAAGGCTGTAAGATACTGTAGTCGATCCTGCTGTATTCCTGTAAAGCATCAGTGATTCACAGTAACAACAGGCCAAGGCGGGAACGCCACCTGCGAGGCACAAGTTTGGCTAAAGTGCAACTAAACGGCCCATTACATTATTCCGCTCATAAAACCATAACCTGTAAAAAAAACAAACTAATTTACACATTAAACACTCTACACTTGTTAAGCTCGGACTCCGTTATCATTACAACGTCCACCACTTAAGCCCGCAACATAAATACAAGGCTGCGGCGGACTGTACAGTAAACACATGCGGCGTGCGCATGCCTTCCATCAAAAATGAACTTGAGTAGCTTTGATAATTAGGGGACGGTGTAAAATATTTAGCGGCTCGCGTGAACATCAACTCCATCCAGAACCGTAACAATTACAAACTGCTGACTGCTCTCTCTCTCTCTCAGCCAATCTCTCCCTCACTGCGTCTCACTTACTCTACTTTGTCTCTCTCTCTAGTCCTCTGTCCATACCTCTCTCTCTCTCTCTCTCTCTCTGCAGTGAAGGGAGGGAGGCGAAGGGGAAGGAGATGATTTAAGGTAATGAGCGGAGTAAAACATCATTAGTGCAAATTAACTTTTGTCAGCTGAGGTGATCTTGGTGGGGGCGCCTCTGCCACCGGCGGCGGCTGGGATAATGGCAATTTATGCATTAACGTGTGTCCCGGTGTGTGTGCGGCTTTCCGGTTTGCACGCGAACGCGTGGTGGCGGCCACCCAAGGACGCGTTCAGTCTTAAAAGGGCAAGTCCAATCTCACGAGACAGCTTTCAAAGGCGAGCCCAAACACTGTCACGCGAGTTACTCCAAATACCGAATGTAAAAATGAAACCAGGCAACACAGAGAAGGGCCGAGAGTTGATTCTTTTCATAAGGTAAATAACCAACAATCCCCCCAAAAAAGATTGCAGCCTTCATGTTGAAACTGGGGCCTAACTATATTCCAAATTTTGGTTCAAAGGAGATCCTAACTTCCCTGATGCCCGAATTACTTCAGTAAACTTGAGATCATTGCTTGGTGTTCCCCAACGACGAAACAATTTTACTGATAAAAACAACTTTTCATGCTCTGAAACCCTGTCCTTGTGTAGAGCTGGACTTCTGAGGAGCAGCAGTAAGTATTTTGGTAAGTGCTAAATGGACTGTATTTATATGGCGACCGCTCAAAGCGCTCTACAGGACAAGTCACATTCACCCATTCCAACACATTCATACAGCGCTGCCGGAAGCTGGGATCGAACAGACGACCTTCGTGTTGGTGGACGACCGACTCTGAGGGACACTGACACTAACAGTGTCCCAAAAATTTGAGAATTTCCCAGTTGACTGCTGGTTGACTGGTTCATCCTGATGTTGCTTTGCACATTCACTTCAACGATGAAGTCTATCTGACTCTCCTCCTGCAGCTGCCTTGCAGTAATACTGCCTTTGCCTTTCTACCCAAGAGATGGCCATGTTTTACCTGAAGGTACCAGATCTCGTCTCTTCCCATAGCTCGTCATCGGCATTTTGTCTTACTGATATATCAATTTTAACGGATATATTTCAGACAGTGGGCACTTCAAACTGAAAGGGCCTTTTTGTTTTATAGCCTCCCCAGCTGAGTAGGCATCAATTTGCTTCATAGAAGTAGATGGGTGCCCAAACTTTTGCACACCCAACAATTTTTTTTCCGATTTCTAAAGTACATTAACATTTGAGAAAATATTTTATTTAATATTAGTTTGCAGAAAGAGTCGTCTTAACTTCTTTTTACTACCACTCCTGAATTATCAATGATATTGATACCCTTTTGGTTCTTGTCTGTCATGTTACAACGTTACAGGCGCATGTTTGTCC
Source organism: Scophthalmus maximus (assembly GCF_022379125.1). NCBI lineage: Eukaryota > Metazoa > Chordata > Actinopteri > Pleuronectiformes > Scophthalmidae > Scophthalmus > Scophthalmus maximus. The sequence goes on along the minus strand of NC_061519.1, from coordinate 9,804,577 downwards.
TCTGTTGTCGCTTCCGTGACTCTCTCTCTCTCTCTCTCTCTCTCTCTCTCCATCTTTCTGTCTTCCCAGCTCTGGCAGCAGAGGGAGGCATGGTCATGTTTAATGCATGTGGTTTGTGTTGCACTCAGCACTGGAGAATGGGCTCCAGTCCATTAATTAGTAACAAACGGTCGTTGGAAACAAGACAGGCCCGGCACAGGTCATCCAGCTCCAAGGTCTGGAGTGATGTGGACACTGATGTCTGCCCTGGGCCATCCACTGTCTGCAGCTGGGCTTCATACCGCATCTCAACCGACGCGGGGTTGGCCACAACACCGGGCATATTCTTCCCTGAATTTACTTATCTGCGGTGCCAATATTGGTAGTTATTTGTGCATTCTTGTGGTGTATTGTTTGGAAGGAAAAGGGCATAACGATTATCTGAGGCACATTCTGAGAATCTGAAAAAAGGGTCTGTGAATACCAACAAGGTTGTCTAACATTTTAAGTAAAATCATAGAATGTTGAGAATGTGAATCTTGGCCTTCATCACCAGCCACAAGCTCGTAAGTTGTTCTTAATACAAGAAAAAAAACATTTGTTGACATTGTAATATGTGAATATCATGATCATGTGCCAAGACTGGTTATTGCTGGTATTTTAATGGGTCAAATTTAAGTAGAAGCAGTATTTTTAGATGAATTTTCATAATCATCACAGGTAACATAGTTTCTCAGGAGAGACGGAAACCATTAACTGGGCAGGAAATGTGGAAAAAAGAAAAATGGATGCTCCATTTGACCACACATGCTTGTGGATGTGACTTGTTGGCAAACCACACAACTGCTGGATCAGAATTGTAATTTGTTTTATATTTTCAAGTTGGGGATAGTTTTCCAAGGGTAAGAAATTTTGGAGCCGTGTAAGACCTTTTTCTCAATTGGCAGAACACAATAACATAATAATTCCATTAAGTGATCTCATCCATGTGAGGGAATATATGTCTAATAACTGTGCCACAAGATCAACTGACTCCTGCTTTCACACAGTGTTTCTTGTATTTTCAGGCGTCTGTGTGGAGAATACCTGTTAATTAAGCAGGAGGAATAAATTATTTGTAATTATCACCACAGGACCAAAGCACGGGGAGTAAGAGAGGGAGATAAAATCATGTATGTTAATCAAGCCATGATGAATTGTCCATGTTCATACAAACGCGGCCTTTTCACGAGTCCCCAGTGCATGCCTCTCGCCCCCCCCTCCTCACACACGCACACACACACACACACACACACAGACACAGACACAGACACAAACAGCACAACAGTGTGGGCGGAGAAGAGAGAATTAATTCTATGAAGTGAGCTGGCAAGGAGACACTGTATGTAGATAAGTGGTGGGGGTGTGGACAACTTGTGTGTGTGTGTGTGTGTGTGGGTGTGTATGTGTCTGTATTGAATGTATGATGGGATTGACTGACCAACTCAAGTGCATGTGCATATGTGGAACAGTGTGTGTGTGTGTGTGTGTGTGTGTGTGTGTGTGTGTGTGTGCAGAAAGCTAAACAGTGAATGAGGTTATAAGCAATATACTCAGCAAGGTGCTCCTTTGTGTGTGTGTGTGTGTATATGTGTGTGTGTGTGTGTGTGAGAGAGAGATCATAAGTGGTGTACTGTTGTCATCCTGGTCACGGTGGCGATGACATATCTTAATCTGCTTAGTTAGCGGCCAGGGGTCTTTAGCTAACGGATTATCAGCCAGATTTGAGTAATAGACTCCTCATTTAGCTTTAATGCGTTTTGCATAGAGAGCAAACCTCCCCTCATCACTCTTTAAGATGAATCGACCTCCCAGCTACAAGATAAAGGAAAGGAAAAAAAAGTTCTAAAGATATTAGTCTGCAAAGCAACTGCATAAATCATAACATTTGCTAATGGAGGCAAGGTTAAAACCCCAACGCAGGCTCTGTAGTGTACAAACACTGCAATGTGCACACACATACACACACAGAGAGAGCAGCACACACACACACACCCACATGCACTAATACTATTCAAATTAGCATTCTTATTCTTACTGTCACACGGGAAACACGGAACGTCCAACCTTTTTGGCCTGGGATGGAATAGATGGACATTTTGCAAAACATGCCAATTTGCATTCCTCGCCAAGAGTTGCCACTTTCAATGTGTACGCTAAAAATAAAGCTAGAACCAGGAGCCTGTTAGCTTAGCATAAACACTGCAGCAGTAAACAGCTAGTCTGGCTCTTTCCAAACCTAAAATAAAATCCAAAAAACCGCAAAAACTTTACAAGCACTAGACTAAATCTCACGGATAAACAAACCTGTTACTTTTTTTTTGTATTAAAACCAACTAAAAGACACGAAAGAAAACTAAACACTAGAGCATCTAGTTGAGGTTTTACAGGACAATAAGTGCAAGAGTGAGCTATGGTTGAGGCCGTGTTGACAGATCGCAACGTGATCGGTTGTGCGCACATTTTTCCTCATCGTTTTTTGATGGCAGTTGGCAAACGGCACAATTGGCGCATTAGCGGCACCTTCTGCTCCGGATTTTCCCTCTCCTCTGCCAGTGGCAGATATAAAAATGTGGCGGGAAATCGAAATAAGAGAGGCAGATGTGGTGATTATTTGTTTGATTGAAGTGATTATTAGCTTTTAAAACCAATATATTGTTGTTTGATGGGTTTTTTTTCTCCTTGATCTTATGACCCCTCGTGTTTTAGTTTGTTTACATTCCATTGTGTGGTCCACACCCCAAAGCTGCGGTCCAATGCCTATAACACCTTATCTAACCCTTACTCCAGTTTTGATGGCAAATGCAAATTTTTATATATGTGATTAACCAAAATTTGACCTTATTTGGCAGAATTTTTTCTCATATTTGTTTTGTCTTGTCACGCTGCATGTGAACAGACACACACACACACACACACACACACACACACACACACAGTGGGATACCCTGTAAATGATGCAGCGTCCTGACATAAAGGTTGCATGTATTTACATGTGCGTTTGTCCACACTGCCTGCAGGAATCCTGTAGATTTCCTTTGTGTTTTAATAATCATATATCATCTGATGTTCATCCTATTATTTAAGTAACTTGGTTTATGAGAAATTTTGTTTGGTACAAATTCTGAACAACATAAACAGTACATTGAATATATTTCTTTGTTCAAACTGAAATTAAATAGTAATAATTTGACTTGAATACTAATTATTTGTTTTGAAGTAATATTTGGTTATGTTTTAAAAGATTGTTTTATCACATTGCATCGAACTTCTGTATAATCACGCATCAGAATAGAGACACACACACACACAACCTCACCATAGTGATCATCACTATGGTGAGGTTGTGTGTGTGTGAGACGCACACTCATGTTTCCCATTTAGACACACCTCATTAGATTCTTCCTTCTCACGTGTATTTGTTTATAGCAAACAAGTCAAAGATGCATGTAAAAAAGAGATGCTTGCCACAAAATCCTACTCCCTTTTTATTCTCCACAAATACACACACGTACACACACACACACGTGAACCCCCACACGTACACACATGTATACACACACAAATATTCACCCACAAACAAACACAGACAAAGCAGCCCTAGGCTTACCATTGCCATCACAGACGCGACTCGGCCTGTCTGTGTGACATGCACAGTTTGTTTGGTAGTTTTAATTTGACAGGGCTCTGAATACAGCCTCTGAAACACACACATCTGCGCGCGCGCGCACACACGCACACACACACACACACACACACACACACACACACACACACACACACACACACACACACACACACACACTCACACACTCAGACTTACACACACCTTTAATTTGACAGCGCTCTAACAAGAGCCTGCTGCTTGTCAAATGTTCTCCAGTGGCAGCAGGGATCCACAGAGCTGAGGGGGTTCTGTTCAAGGACATCTGTGAAGAAACACACACACACACACACACACACACACACTTCACCACGAACACACACTCCTTCACGAACACACACTCGCTTTGAATAGGCTGTGAGAGGCAGCCTGCCGCACCACACGTTGGGAGAGAGGCTGCACACACGCTGAGGGGTTTCTACACTGCTGTTCCTCTCACTCTCCATCTTCCTCCCTCTCTCTCTCTATCTTTCTCTCTATGTCTCTCTTTCTTTTTTCTCTTTATCTAACATTCCATTGCTTTTTTTTTTTTTTTTGCCTCTTTTGGTCTTAAGTAGAGGGCTGAGGGGCTGAGATAGACCAGGGGAGATTTTGATGATGGCTCCCTGTCTGGTCCAACCAGCCGATTCCATTCCCACACACACACACACACACACACATCGATTTTCTCTTCATTCTTCACTCCAAAACACCAGGACACCTTTTAAAGTTACTCAAAGGCGGATTGGACTTTGGTCCTGATCCTCTGCATTTCATCCTATTGAAGGTGCTTGCCGGCACTTGTGATGCATTTAGTCCACTGTGTGTGTGTGTGTGTGTGTGTGTGTGTGTGTGTGTGCGTGTGTGTGTGTGTGTGTGTGTGTGTGTGTGTGTGAGCTCCCATGCTGTCTGGTACTCGGCTTCCACGGGACACTTTGCTCATTAGAGGGGAAGAGAGGGGTGACTCGAGTGACTTCTCGCCCGGCTCCCTGCTCAACTTGATCACAAGGCTGGTCCCGTGGAGCGAGAGAGAAAGGCGCCACGTGTGTCACCTGTAAAAGACAGCATGACACACCTGTGTGCGTGTGCGTGTGTGTGTGTGTGTGTGTGTGTATGTGTGTAAGGAGAGATATAAATGGGAGGACTGAAGATTAAGAAAAGGGATGAAGTTGTGAAATAAAAAGTCCACCTTCTATCTAGCTTCATGAAGCTAACAAATTAATACAAACCCAAGAGAGCAAATTTGCTTTCATTATTCCCAAACTCTGTACTTTTGTGTTGCCTCATTGCCACCTGACCACTTGAAAGAAAGAAATAAAAAATCATGATTATCAGTGGCCAGAAAATCACAGCATGTCAGACTTAAAATCAAAATGTCAAACATAATCGGAAATCAGTCCAGATCAGCGGAGAAGGAGTCACAGAGATTTGCCATTAGATGCTATCTGATCCTCTGTGCGTCCCCGTGTGTCGATGTGCGCCCGTCAGATAAAATACTGCACATCTCCACCCAATGATCTAGAAAGAGGGTTCAGATGGCCGCATCCAAAATGTCAACATGTACTTGAAATACAAACATTTCCTCAAATCGAACTGACATTAAAACCAAGGAGAAAAACTGTCGCAGAGAATAAAAATATTCCTTTAAAAATATATATACAAGCAGTTTTGGGGCTTTGCCATGATGACCCAAGAGGAAAAGGCAAATATTAACCCGTCTAAAGGTGTTGATAGTATTTTTTTTTGATACGACCGGCACCGTCGTGACTCCAAAACCGAAGACGTCCGCAGGTCCTGCGATGATAAAGAAGATGATAAAGCTTATTTGAATCCTGTAAATCACAGCTAAAAGTCAACGTGTAAAGCCAAGGTCTATGAAACTATCAGCGCGGAATAGAGAACACAGACGATATGTTACCGCATTGCCAAGTGCTACCACTTAATACCATTAATCTCAGTGCAACCCCCCATCCCCCCGCCGCCCCCACATCTCTCTCCCTCCATCTCTGCGTTGGAGTGCTCAGCGTCCTCTAAAAGTATGGATCTTGACCGCAGCCATTTTCCCCGGCAGAGGGAAAGGCTAAAGAGAAAGCGCTGACCCCTCTTCGCCGCAATTTTCCCCTCATCAACTTGTGAGACTTCATTAACTTCCGTTGGGTAATTTCTTCTTTCAGTGCCTTTCTGAGGAGGGGCTGATATTATAACGCCGTCCTCGCGTCCATCCATTCTCTCTCTCCATCGCCTCTTTTCTCGTCTCCATCGCCCACTCTGAACGAGAGAGACTCATTTTTCCTTTAAAAAAGAAATGAAGCCGTGTTTTCATAAGGAAAGTTAACCCGCAGAAGTTATTTCGACAGTGTTTTCAGCCTTTTCAGTCTTGTCCCCAAATTTAAAACAGCCTGGGCAGGTAACGTTACACGGCCTTTATCCCTCCGGAGCCCTGGATCAAATATTTAACCGGCTGAACCTGATCCCTCATGCACAGCTGGGGCCTCGGTGAAGACGTTGCATGATGGGAACTGTGAGGCAACGCTGCCCTCTTTAGGAATATCAGCACCACTGTGTGGATTCAAAATGCCAATCAGATATTGCATTTTGCCTCATTGGCCACTGTCCCGCTCGGGTGCCATTTATGAATCCACCACAGTTAGTGGCAACTGTCTGAAATGTGACTATTATAAACGTAGGATGAACCCCTTTCGATGCATCATCTCGTTTTTTTGAGAGGGTCCCACTTACACTTACACATTGGAAATGATTTCACTGTTTGACTTTGCAGATGATATGGACGCATTTTGACATATGTTAAACGTATTCAATTCAATGTATAATTCAATGATGGCGCCCACCGTGGCTGACGTCTTTGCGTCATCCCAACGTTTCTTTATTTTTTCATTTATTCATCAGGTCTGCTTTGCACATACGATATGCAAAATGCACTTCCTCTTTTATTCTTTTATTTTTGAGACAGAGGACGACCGAAGTGAGAATTTCATTGTGCGGTGTGACATTGACTATTTTGCCTCTCGTCTTGACTCTTGTAAAATATATTGTTGCAATGTGGGTCCAGTGTGGTACAGTACAGACACTCTTCCGCCAACATTACATTACATTGTTTTGCGAGTCTTCATGCAATATTGAATCTAATCTGGGGTCTAAACCACCTAATGTGTGAAAATCCATTTTTTCCCCCTTGGTTGCTCCAAAGTCTTCAAATGATCCAATAGACGAAGCATCAATCAAAAGACAAAAATAATTCCCTGAAGTATCTTCAAATCAAACTAATTTCCCTTTGAAAATATGAGTAAGGAGATCTCTGATATGTTCACAGACTGTAATTTTTATTACGTCTGTAGAATTGAAAAAAAAATGATTTGAGGGCATTTTACAGGGATATGTAAAGATAACGTAACGAATCAACTGATGAAAGCTGCATTTTCTGCTAACGCGCAGGTTTCAGAGTAGGAGGAGCGCAGTGTGTTGCTACTGTAACAGCATTAACCAACATGGCTCTTGTTCTATGCCGGTGTGCCAGTGAGACGTGACGGCCGGAGGTGAGCCAGCGTGAACTGTGCCACGCAGGAGCCTCGAACCAAAAGCAGCAGCACGCCATTCGGAAGGTGTCATTAATTTCAGCCACACGCGCCCTTCCCACTGTGACGTGTCAAAATGTCTCGGTGCTGAACTCACTGTAGGTGCGGTTTGAAAGGAACTGTTGCTGTTATTCTAAATCTAATCCAATATGTTTGTACTTCACACTTAGTTGGCAGCCATGCTTACCATTATAACTGGGACACATACTTTTGTTTTATACCTACCATGCAGATCATTTTACACTACAAACATTAAATGGGTTTGTAACATTGACTGTGCTATAGATTAAAACATCAAATTGTAAATATAGTTATTAAAAAGTGTTTTTTAATTTGATCCCCAATTATTATAACTTTTTTTTCTTACACTACACTGTGTAGTCCAGGAATGTCGTTCTACAATGTATTGTAGTATTAGCATACACTCAGCTTACATTCGGATAATACAAACATTTTTGGAATTACATAACAAGCCTAAGAAACTTACTGTACTTGACATGTCCCTAAATAATTAGCGTTGTTCTCATAATAATCCAATGATAATATATAAGTAAGTACTACTTTTGGCTGAAAGTAGCAGCCACAAGTAGTGTACTGCTTTTACTTTGTACTTGAGTAGAATTTAAAATGCAACATTCACATGTAAATATGCAGTAATGGATGTGGTGGGTATAATCTCCTAAAGAAATGAACAAATAAATAATTCTACACCAGGCTCAGCTAATTATTACTTCTCTTAAACAGTCTTACCCACATATCAGAAACACAATTTAAAGCCAATATGTGTTAATACATGATATGAGAAATTGACACCACAATGGATCATTGTGGTGTTGCATTACTTCACTCACATAAATAATCAGATTTCTTCCAATACTGCGGAGATGTTAATATGTTTTTCTCAATCCAAAAAATTTGACATCTGCAGTCTTGCAAAAATTCTTGATGTGCAAGTTATAGTCTATGACAAGTGTCATTGTTGCCAGGCAACATAATAGATGATATGAAGTTATTTTGATATATTGCTAGTTTTTTTTTGAAGTAAATCATATTGGTGCAGTGTAGGTCCAGTATCATTTTAAATCCTCTGTCAGTGAGCCAACACCCACACTCATCTGACATTACATTTATTGTTTACGAGAATTGTTGCGATCTAAAAAATAAATATTAACAAGCTAATGAGTAAAAAAATGTGTTTTTTCTTTTCTTGGTGGCTTAAGACTCCTAATGGTCCAAAAGACAAATCATTTGCAGCAACGATTGCGTCAGGGTCGGAGCAGCTCGTCTCGTGTGCACTCCAGTAAGCGATGTTCATCTGTCTGTATTGATACGTAAACTTTTCCTTGTTCTCCGTTTCCCTCCAAGCAGCTCTACATGATACATGAAGTGCCAGGGCCCCGGCCTGGCGCAGAGACAAATGCCAACTCGCTTGCTCCTCCAAATGTCAAATTTGACATTCAACAACCAGCCCTGCTGGACCCATTCAGAGGCACGCTCCTCAAACAGCCCCCGACGTCTCATGACGGGAGGCGAGGGGAAGCAGCTGGATTTGATCTGCCTCTGGGTATGAGATCACAGAGACATCATCTCTTCCCGTCTACCTCTCAGAAAGAAGTTTATTACATAAAACTAAGTGAGGCCCGCTGGTGTTCTGCGAGTGAGCAAGATAAAGGAATCAAGTGAAGCTTAAATTAAAACGGCACTCGTAACCAATTAAATAAAGAGCTATCATAAACTTTTATCCGTCACCTCTAATAACTTTAAAGGCCCCATGTTCCCAGTTTTAAGCCTGTGTTAATTGTTCAATTATACCTTGTCATGTCAAATATTCGTCATAAAAACAATATCTTAGTTTTTATTTTTAACATCAAAATCCCTATTGATTCTCTTTCTGTAAAAAGTCTTAATTCTTTGCTGACTAATGCAGCCAATGACAATGCTTTCTAGAATACTGTGGTCGAAAAAGGGGGGAAAAAGAGGGAACAGGGAAGACCATTACTGCAATTTGGGCTGAATTGCACCTTGTTTGGAAACCATTTTTTCCAGATACTTTAGAAACTCCCAGTCGGTCGGCTGTTTACCAACTCCCCCACTAACCTGTTAATCCCAAGCTGAGATATTACACATTCCAATTTCATGTCCATTTGGTTTAGGAACCAGATCTCTACATTCAATCCATTTCCACAACGCTGTAAACAAGCAGGCAGTTTCTCAAGAAAATGGCTGGTGAGGTTGGACTTGTTTTTTCACTACCTGCCGAAAACTGAGGCAAATCTTTCTCATTGTGTTGCTATGGGGCTCGAAACTAATGCAAAATGCAAAATCTTCTTAATTAAGGCACTAGAATCATATGAACATTCAAAGCAGTACAAGACTTATTTAAAAAAAAAACCACATTTTCACTATAACTGATACCACGAACAAATAAACTGTAAAAACAACCCGTTAGTTCAGTGGTTCATGATACACAAGACATGATGATGAGACAGCAATCCCAACCCTTTTTGACACCATTATGAAACCCGTTATCTTTTTGTTTATTTTTAGCTAGTGGCGCTTTACCACTTTCCTACTGCATCTGAGTGACTCAAATTCTCATTTTTTTTCTTAAAAAGAAGTCTTTGATGACGGATTCAACTACCAAAACTCTTGTGTAATCCATAAGGCAAAACAACTAGGCAGGCGATCATCACAAATAATTAAAATTCATTCATTCATTCATCGTCTACCGCTTTATCCATTTAAGGGTCGCGGGGGGTCGCTGGAGCCAATCCCAGCTAACATTGGGCGAGAGGCGGGGTACACCCTGGACAGGTCGCCAGCCTATCGCAGGGCCACATACAGACACGGACAATCATTCACTCTCACATTCACACCTACGGTCAATTTAGAGTCTCCAATGAACCTAACCCCATTCTGCATGTCTTTGGTGTGTGGGAAGAAGCCGGAGAACCCGGAGAGAACCCACGCATACACGGGGAGAACATGCAAACTCCACACAGAAAGGCCCTGGTTGAACCGGGATTCGAACCCAGAACCTTCTTGCTGTGAGGCGAAGGTGCTAACCACTACACCACCGTGCAGCCCCAAAATAATTAAAATTGAAATACTTTTTTAGGAGCATTCTGATTTATTGAAGGCACGTCAGTTAAAAAGAACAAATAGTTTGTGTTGGACAAATACATTCATGGTCAATCACCTTTTCCCTTTAATTAAATCAATTTCCTATCACACATCAGGGCTATTCTACAATTTCTGGACCCAAAAGACATCAGATTGCATTTTCTGCTTAAGGCTAAAATTTACACACCTTTATTGTATGAAGAAAACATTAATGATTAACCCATGTGATCATTCATTTGAAAGATGCCTTCGTTCTAAGCACCCTTCTCTTTTTAATGGTTAAAACCACAAATACCATTTGAATTTTATAAATATAAGATACAGATTAATATTTTTCCAATAACCAGTCTAATTTAGAGTCACTACTACTAATCTACAATGCGTCACATTTAACAGCAACATTAAATACCATTGAAATCATCCTAAAGAGTTTGAGTCCCTATCTTCCAGTGTACAGCAAATGTTTGTATTGTCATATTTACATGTGGTGCATGACTGTTGGAGTAGGCAGGGTTGCGTATTCGTGCCTGGGGGTATGCGAGTTACAGCGTTTCATAAGGCTGGTTTTTCCAGATGTTGATCAAACACGACAGACCTACACCGCATCTGTGGAACCTCCCCATTGTGTGCGCTGGGGACGGAGCAACGTCGGCAGGATCCCGTACGAGGTTCAGTGGAAAAAAAAAAAACTCCTGCTGCCTTGACAAAAGTTTCCGACTAATTTTCGCGCAGAAATTTCAGACCTCGGAGGAAAAAACTAAGTTGTAACGGCTTGGAACGTCGACCGGATGGTTTGCAAAATCCCACGAGGGCTTCCTCCCGCTTGTCATTCATTTTGAACCCGGTGTCTCTTCTTCGTCTCGGCCCCTTCCAGGTCCTTCATGCAGGCCACCAAGAAATCCCGACACTTGAGGGCGTACTGCTCGGGAAAATGCTGGAAGTGACAGACGTGGGGGCTGGAGACGAAATCTAACGTGTCCCCGGCGACGCCCTTCTGCTTCAGGGCTTCCACGAAGACCTCGATGTCCGTGTGCCGGACCATGCGGTCGGCTTTGGAGTACAGGTAGAAGTGAGGCCAGGTGGGCGGCCTCTCCTGCACGGCGTCGTAGTGGTTCTTGTGAACGTACTTGGTCACGCGGTACAGCATGACCCGCAGCAGGAAAACGGCCACCGCGAAGAGCGCCAAGAGGACGTACCGCACGGCGGGGCTTACTTTGGGCCCCAGGTTGGCCGCCAGGGCGCGCAGGGCCCCTCGGACATTCACGCCGCCCGGGGCGCTGTCCACCACGGCCCCAACCACACGCAGCGAGCCGAACTGCTCGTCGCTTTGCAACAGCTCTACGATGTACCGGTACAGCATGAAGCCGCCGTTGCTGAATATGTGAAAGAAAATGGGACTGTTCTCCACCTCGTAGTCGGAGAGGATCTCCAGCAGCTTCAGGGCGGTGCGGGCCATCTCCTTGTAGCCAAACGACTCGGAGATGAAGACCGTCTTCAAGGGAACCGTGTAGCGGATGGTGACACACCCCTAAGAAGCGAGGACGACAGAAGGGGAATGAATGAATGAATGAAAGAAGGGGCGATGCGTTAGTGATGTGTTGGCAGTTGTCTGCGATGTCACACAGCTGCCACAGGGTCAACACAGGAAGCAGAGGCTAGCTTGGCTAGTTAGCTCTCACCTGTTCGTTGTAGATGGAGCTGTACTTGGAGAGGTGCTTGTCTCTGCAGCCGGCCCAGCCCAGCAGGATCACGACTGGCTCCTTCGTCCCCTGCCAGTGTCTCTCTGGGGGGAAACAAGGCAGGCGGCAGGGCCGTGCGTTAGCTGAGCTACGCGGAGCTAACAAAAGAGTTAGCAAAGAGTTCTTTTTTTTATTTACACGGCGTGATGCTAGCGCGCGCGCTGAGCTAACAAGAGGCATTGAACGCAACACGGCACAATGACACGACGCTCACCCGATGTCCCCGCATCTGGAAACACGATGTTGTAGTCGATTTCATCGTCGGCCATGTCTTGTGTGCGAGAGTTACCAGCTGTTGTCCTTCTCCGACGTTAGCGTGCGGCTCATTTGGCTGTGGGGGAATGAATGATGTAGTGGGTTCTTCTCTACCGGAGCACTTCTTCTTCTTCTTCTTCTTCTTCTTCTTCTTCGTTTTGTAGAACAGCGTCAAGCTTAACGTCACAATACCGCCCCCTCTGTATGGGAGCGGCTACTGTTTCTTTTCTTTCTTTTTTGAGTTCCAGAATTTCTGCATTGTCTCTCACAAAACTGTTCATTGAAAGTTCATTCTTGACCTCGGGAAAAAGAAGTTCAACAAAATAAAAATAAATAGATTTCGATTATAACTTGCCCATCTCAGACTTTACAGAACTTTGCCATCGCTTTTGATGATTTAAATTGTTTTTAAGTGCTGTGTTGTGTGTCAATGTCATCTGTCTTTGTTTGTATCTGTGTTTGGAACTTTTATTCTTTTTATTTGCTTTCATCTTGACCAGGACTCGCTGGAAGAAGAGATATTGTATCTCAATGGGAGCTTCCTGGTGAAATAGAGGATAAATCAAATAATAAACGGTACAATATGAATCACAAGTACACGAGGCAGTGTCACAGTAAATGGTGTAAATGATGAACATCACAGTCCTAAAACATTCCATATTTCTTGCTGCACTTGTTTTGTGAATATATAAATAACTGTTCAGTTAGACTTGGGTTCAGGTGGGAATAGTGTGAATAGAGTGTAGACACATGCCTCTGCGTGTTCTCCAATAGGACATTATACAGTTATTATACAGTATGTCCAAGCCAATCTAAGTTTTAACTAAGGGTTCTTGTTTTGTTTTTAAAACTTTTAAGATAGACATGTGGTCAGCAGTGGCCGTATTGGCCTTCCCATTTATGTTGCCGCAACACAAACTTGCGGCTGACAAATCTGCAGAGATGACGCATTCATGTCACCTTCAAGCAGAATGGAAGGAAGGAATGAGAATTTCCAACATCTTGGACGTGGAATCAATGACAATAAAAGGTGAGGCTGTTTTTAGAACAACTGTACTTCATGGCGTTTTCAACCTATAAAGACCCTAGAAAGACTTAGACCCTAGAAAGGATTATTCGATTCACTGGATTTATATATGGGGACTTATTGACATTTTCATGCAACCAGTTTGACACAACCTTTTCTTTGTGACATGGACCATAATCATGCTGGTAGTGGCCATTGCAAAGATAGGTATGCCGGGGAAGCACGAGGTCAGTAACAATATTCAGATAGCCTGTGGAATTCAAACAGTGATTGATTTGTATTTAAGAGCCCCAAAATGTCCCAAGTGGTGGTTGTGTAATATAGCTGTGGGGAATGTCTCTCTCGTAGCTGTGTTTTCCCACAGCTATATTACACAACCACCACCAGCAGCCTGGATCCATGGATTCATGCTGTTGACTCCAGATTCTGCATTTCTGAGTTCATTGTTTTTCAATCCATTCTGAGTAACGTTGGGAGCCTGTTGTGTGTGTGTGGAATCTCACGACATCTGCAGTTTTCAGAAACAATCAAAGCCAACTCATTTGGCACCAACAAGTTTGTCATGGCCAAAGTCAGGGTGATCCCATTTCCCCTTTTCTGATGTTTAATGTGTACATTCACTGAAGCTCCTGACCGGTGTCTGCATGCTTTTATGCATTGCGCTCCTGCCAGATGATTGGCTGATTGGATAATTGCTTAAAAAAGAAGGTGTACATGTGTTTCCTAAGTGCTCAGTGAGTCTTCTGAGCAGATGGAAAGGCACAATCTATCCAGAGCAGGGACACAGTCTTTGCCTCTGCAGGCTATGTAATAGAAACATCAGAAAGTGAAGCAAGTTAACACATTAGAGTTACAAGTCTTTGACATTCATCATTGGCACTAGGACTTGACCCCATGTCAAACTTGTCTGCTTGAAGCTGAACTTTTGGATAGCTGCTCATCTGGAAAAGGTTTGGAGAAGGACTAAAGAAAAATACAGAGGTAGAAAAATGGCTTTTAATGGACCCCCCATGGAGGAAAACCTGCTGGCCAGAGTCAGACGGTGGATCAGCAACTATGCAGGTAAGACGTCTTCTCATATCGCACATGCTTTGATGATGCAATGAGCCTGATAAGTTGTGTTTTAAATACATCGGCCAGACATGGACATCGAAGAGAGTGGTGTTGGCGGACTGTTTAGTAACACATACAAGAAAGGTTTTATATAAAATTCCCCATTTCACAATGTGGTGACACGTTATATATCCCGTACAGCACATATTTTTTCTGTATATAATTGATATCGAGTGTTTTGAATAGTGTGATTTCCAAATGATATGCTTGTATGCATGACAAAAACTTGGTGATTGGGATGCATCTGGTGCAATACAGTATTTGCACGTAAGCCGTGTCCCAATTCAGGGGGCGCATTCCTTCAGAGGATTAATAGACCGAGTAGGCCATGTGATGTAATTGCTGCCTTTCTAAACACAACTAAACAGCATCCTCCAAGATTACCATTTGGGTTGATTCAACACCTCACTAAAACACTTACAACAAATACAAAACATAACCCTCATGACAGTATATCATTACAAGTCTGTCCTATACACTGCCTTTCTTTTATGTTTGTTTATCGAATTACCTGGCAACGAGTGTATCTTGCCACTAAAACTGTGTGATAATATGCAATCACTTACTGTAACACGTCAAATGATGGTGTTACAGTAGAGATATGAGCAACCATGTTCTTCAAATATATTGATAAATACAATTGACATGTGAGGGGAAATCGAAGTATCGTAAGTCCGAGTCCCACTGTTGCAGAGGGGACCACCGGAAAACGTCTTTTTCATCACATTTTTAAATGCTTACCTAAAAAATAAAAAACTATTGAATTGTACGCTGAAGGGAGTATTTTTTCACTGCTTCCCTTTTCCGCCAGACATCCTAAAAGTAACTCATACACCCCCACTTCCAAATCAATGAACTATCCCCTTAAATGTTAAATCAAAAATATATGCGCCAATAAATAAACAAATGCTTCCAGAACAAAAGTACATTAGTGTACTTCGTTATCTGCTGTTGCAGTCGAATTAGGATTCATCAAGTGTCTCTGTAACAACGCAGCTTTTTTTTCTACACCATCCTACAAACTTACCTTAAATTTGAATACAAGATTCAAAACAATGCCACATTCTTCTAATCAGCCAATATTAGCGTACTCTTTAAAGACCAGTTTACTCAATTTACGTCAATTACTCTGTGGCCCATTCGTCTTTTTTGCTGTGGTTTTTAAGGGCACTGCCTTACTGGGCCTATTTTAGTATTTGGTATTTGGTAGTACTCCTTTCACATTGTTTCTATATAATTCAATGGTCATGTCCATGATAAATTAAATCCTTAATTTTACTGGAACCAATAAAATTTATATAAATTCCATTTCAGGTACTTTACTGACATTTTAAAGTGCAACAGCACTTAGGTATGATAAGATCATACCTAATGATAAGATCATACCTAATGTGACCATGGATATGCCACAGCCCTGGCAAATGATGAGAGGATAAATTTAATGGATGTGGAACCCTGCCAAGTGGGAAACATGAAACATTCTGAGAAGCCTGTTGGCACAGGTAAACTCAGTTTACTCATAGTTCTGATGATGCTGTCAATAACATAGCTTGTTTGTAAGCACATTGAAAACAATATGGATGTACAGTATTTCGTCTCACCTTTACTTCCTGACCAGTGTCAGTTCAGGTGGACAACTGACTTCACAGGCACCAACCCTAATAAATAAATTTCAGCGGACACTTCCCAGCTTCCTCATCACAAGGGCAGCAGCCTCTCTGTACACCACAAGTTCTCATGAAGTGGGGTCACTTTAACCACCTAATTGTTAATGGGAACCGTGGGGAAAATAACAAGCCATTGGTCATCACGAGAAATGCATTACAGAAGTCTCTGTATACTTTAAACTACACTTTATACTTTGTTTTTGCCAGGCATGTCTAATGAGCTGACAGATGAGATGCAAAATTGAAAAATGCATTAATTTTAAATTTATTCAGAAAGTGTGGTGGAAATGGGGGGTACAGTGTTTTTCTGAATTACAAGCGCACTTGGGAAAGCAGCACAGAAGCTAGTCAGCGTTGCCGCTTCTTTCAAGCATCTGTCGACCGCTGTGGACACAACCACATAGCAACAAGTGTGTGAGGTGAAGTCTTTAAAATTCAGTGGCGTCTTGGTCTCGTTTGTCAAGGTTAATTTGACGACTTGACGGTTCATGTGTTTATTGTTGAACGTGAAGTCAGTGAACCTGAGGTCATTTTGAAATGTCCAATATTGTTCGCTAAAGTTAACGTACAATAACGTTACGTCAGTTTACAAGGCACCGATTGGATGCAGGTAGCAGGGCCTACAATGCGGCGCATTTCTGTTTTATGGAACTGCAGAATGTGACTTTTGATACTCCACCCTCCATTTGTCCACCCACAGGTGTTTTCTTTGGGTCATTGAACCACAACTTTGAATGCCCTGATGCTGAGAGGCCTGAAGAGAACACCATCAGTGACAATCCTCCTCTTCCCCAGCATATAGATGATGAAAATGGTGATGGTCATCGCAGGTTTGACCAGCCAAACTGCAGGAGGGGAGAGGAAAGAGCGGAAGAAGTGGATCATGACAATGGTAGAAATGTCAGAATTCCCTCTCCTGAGTTTCAGCAGTTCCCACCACAGGACTTTGAGATGGACTGGAGACGACATGGCGCTATTCAAAATCCAGTTTATTATCCTCTATTCAACGCTGAACCTTATGCTTTCCCTTTTGTTTGTCCCTATGCCTATTCGTATGCTTTGCTTAGTGCTTTTCCTTATGCTAATCCTTTTCCTTTTGCTTATGCTCCTCCGTATGTTCTTCCTTACGCTTATCCTTTTGTTTTTGCGAATGTTCCTCCATATGCCCATCCTTACGCTTATCCTTTTGCGTATGTTCCTCCTTATGCTGCTCCGTATGTTCCTTGTTATGCTGCTCCACAGGCTTTTCCTTATGCTGATCCTCATGGTGTTCTTGAGCAGCTGATTGCAAGGAACCAGCAAGGGAGACCCGAGCAGGATCCTGGACTTGATGCCTTTGGTGTGGATGAAGAGGATGGAATTGAGCCCCCTGAACTTGAGGTGTTTGGTCTTGGTTACCCTGAGACCATTGGGCCACTCACCACAGAGGAAACTTTCGGATTTTTTGGCGGTGACAACTCTCTGGATGACGATGCTGTTGTCCCTTCAACTTCAGGCCTCAGCCCTTCAACAAGGAGGAGCAGGGAGGAGAGCAATGAGGAGCAGGCTTCCGCTAAGAGGCCAAGGTGTGTGATTGGAGCAACTCAGAGTAGCTCCCTGATGCTCTACAGGGGCTGAGAAACCATCCCACATGTATCACACCAGAGCATCTGGCAGGATGGCTGTAGTGACTGTTTTTGCCACTGCCGATTGTCCTCCGTATCTAGCAGGATCACAGATTCCCATGTAGCCTTTGCGTCTGGCAGGCCCAGTGAAACCCCAGCTAGTGTCTTGAACTAGGAACTATCTCTACCATTTCTTAACGTGGAATGGTCTTTTGATTGACAAACCCTGAGGGCTGTGTTTTGCCTCTGGCAGTTACTTTTATATTGTTTGGGTGTTAAAATGAAGGCAATCTTTGTTATCGCAGAACTAGTGACTTTTACGGGTCGGTCTACCGTCTACACAGTCAGGAGAGGAACAGGGGGTGGCCGGCTTGAACATCACATGTCACGCCCTCCCACTGAAGCTCATCAACTGCAGATTAAAGCAGAAAGGATGTCAATGTGCGTCATGGAGCGTCTGCAGTCCTCACCCAGGTCAACACCAGAGTTAGCAATAATTGGACTGTACTGCAGAGTGTGACAGAAAAAAATGGAGCTGAAGCACAAAACAAGTGGATAACAATTATCTTCCCTCAGATGAATAAAAATATCAGCACCATGTTAAAATAAAGTTCGTAGTTAGTAGTGGACATATGGCATAAGTTACTAAGAATAAGCTGTTTTTGTGTTTAGCTGTGTAATATTGCCTATTCTGTAATTAAAAGATTTTAGTTTTCTGGTGATTGTGGACCAAAAGGACAGGTACCTGCTTCTGTCTTTGACAAACATTTCTTTAGTTAGACAATCTAACAATCAGAAAGTAATATATCAGATTTTGTTAACGAGCTACATTTGCTTCACCTTTCTATCTTAATAACAGATAAGTAGAAATTTAAGATGGTTATTAAAATGTTTTGTCTGTCTTACATACTTTTGAGTCTGTAATGTGTTATTCTCACCATTTCTTATAGGCGTACTCTAGATAGAAGGCAGTGAACGGGAGCTCAAATTCAGTTACCTATTTGGTGTCAAAGATGCCAGCGGGAAACATGTCAGACAGGTCGACTGTGAAGGTCGCCAGGCGCTCGGGCAGATGAGCTTAAAAACTCTGGTAAAGAGAGACAAAGTAAACTGCAATTTAAAAAAGAACGAAATCTTACAAAAGAAAATTGTATGCTGTGACACAGACATAAACCCGATATAAATCACTAATCATATTACATTCTTGATTTTACCTTGATACTGTACACTTGACAAACACTATAAAGCTAGTATGTATAATATTTTATTATTCACTTGCTGTATTACTATAAATATACAACAACCAGGCAAGATGGCGGACCACGAGTGAAACACTAGATGCTACACAGGTTTTCCTTTAACTTAAAGTGAAGCGGAAATTAGAATTCACATCAATGTTTGTGTGAAGAAAATATAAATGAAAATGATACTGCAGCTATTATGTATACATTTCCTTTTTCTTTTGGAATGACACTGCTGACTTCCAGAGTGAGCAACTGACTGGAGCGTGTCATAGCCCCGTACAGAACTAGAAACCTTGACACGTTGCATTTCCCCTTTAAAAAAAAAGCCCACGTAGAGTTGTTAATGCACAGTTAGAAATTAAAGAAGTATGTTACGTTTCTGAATAACACTGCCCTCTATATAGTCGAATGTCTGTTGCTCTACAACACAAAATATATATGTGGTGCCTGCCTTTACATATGTACAAACTGTTTAAAGCCACATTAAACTTAACTTATTCATAGACTTGATTTCTCATCATTACTTTCATTCCTTTTTCTCCAAACGTGAAAAAGGAATGATTAATACTTGGTACCTTGTAAAGGAAGACCATGTCGATGAGGCCGTTGTGGAACACCAGGGGTTTCCTGGCGCGCAGCAATTCAGTGAACAGCGCCCTGATGTGGACGCCGTGGTAATCAGATCCTCCCTGACATTCGAGGGTAGAGAGAGAACGGACATTCAGAAGTCAAATATCAGCATCTACACAGCAACTGCATTTGGTACAAATAGGTGCAACACAGAAGCACAGTGGGCACAGGACAGACAGAGCATGAAGCATGTAGGTGTCATCACCTTGTTATTCCCCCCGCAGTAAGGGATTCCATGAGCGTACTGCTTGTTAAAGTCGAATCCATGCTGCACCAGGAACTGGACTGACTGCGGCTCTATCATGTACTCCTCTGAACACAGCAGGGTGAGGTTATACACCTGGACCAGGTATGTGTCTGCAGCCTGAAGAAGGGGGAAGATGAGAGAAAAGGGGTGACGGGGGAGAACTTCACAGACATAATAACACATAAGGAATCTGCAGCGGCAAGTTCTTGTCCTTGACACGGCTGTGGTACGTCTCCCAACCACCTTGCAATGCGTGAGAACAATTTAATTGGACGTATTACAGTTTGAGGAGGCATCGTCTTGTTGTACCTTATTGTCCAGTTTCTTGTAGCAGGCAATTCCCAGGGAGAGGATGGAGCGAGTTCGCGCTGCATGGCATATGGCTTTATATCTGTCCTCCATCGATCTGAAACACAGCAGCAGGGTCAGGGACGAACTCAAGAGATTTGCAGACACTTTCGAGGATGCAAGTGGATGACTCGGGTGTGTGAGTTTGTATGTGTGTGTTGGGAAGAAGTGGAGAGGAGGGGCAGGTTTTTACTCACTGAGCCAGCAGGGACTTTCTATTCCCAAAACCACCCAGCTCCTGCAACACAGAGATGCTTGCTTCTTTATTCACATGTGACACTGACGCACAGTCCGGGGCCATTGCACTGACCCCAGTCCGTGGCTCTCAGGCAGCAGCTGTCATAAGTGGGAAAACCACGCAAGTCAAAAAACACACACACACACACACACACACACACACACACACACACACACACACACACACGAAACCTCACTTACCGTGTCCAGTGCAATGAATGACGCCGTTTCAATGGCCACTACCATAGCAGGCCAAAGATCATCGAAGTCATCATTCTGGACAGTGATGACCGGGACCACCAGTGGAGGTTCCATGTTTGTCTTGACGTAGTTTACTGACAGCAACATGCAGAGGTCTTCATTATGGGCTGCTCGATGCGGAGGCTTGGTTTGCTGTGCACGTGTTGTACTTTCTTCACGAATGCTGTATACACTTATTAATTTATTGGCATTTATTCCGGCAGACAACTTACAGCGGCACGACCGTAAACATATCAACGTGCTTCCTGGGGTCCTCTGACAAACAAACCCATAGTAGTTTGACTATTGCCAGAGCGTAAGTAACTATAATGTGTCACTGTATGAATACAAAATAATAATATTCATGAGTATTATATGAACAAAAATATTTAATAATGAATTATGAAATGTGTGGGGGTTTCGTAATTTATTTGTAGTTTTGTTTTGCTTCTTAACAAAAAAATGCAGTCAGGCGTTCACAACGGGCGCATATAAACAATGCGTCGTTTTACCCAGCCGTCGAAGAGCCGTGCGCCATTTTGGCTCAAACAAAGTAAGAAACGAGAGCTACACATACACACACTCAGACACACTAGTCTAAATTACATCCTTCAAAACCTATGTAGACATCGGCAGGGCGACTCTCTGGTTTCTACCGGTGAACATTTAAAGTGAACGTTTATCGTGCGTTTACACCGCGTTAGTAGTCAACCAAAAAACGAACGATTGCAACCCCCCCCAGCAGAGCTTCGTTTACAGCCAAGCTAACTAAGCTAGGCAGCTTCAGTCGAGCTGCGCTGTCTTGTTCAGGCTGCTGCGATGGGTGGCTGCTCCGCTCCGAACTGCTCCAACTCGACCAGAAGAGGAAAACAGCTGTTCCGGTTCCCCAGAGACCCTTTCCGCAACAAGAAGTGGGTGAAGAACTGTCGTCGCCAATTCGAACCAGATTCTGCCTCCAGGCTCTGTCAGGTGAGTTCGCACCGAGACTGACAATGGGGACGATGCCATTGGTCCAAAATAAGACCCTGGGTAAAACTAGATTGGACCAAGAATAAAGTCATTCATATATAATCGCTTTTACTCATGCCACATCTAACTAAACCTGACAAGGTGTTTTTATCATCCAATTTGTTCCTCCTGTGTTTCTTATGAGCTGCATCATCAACTGGATTATAATGTATCCGTGTGTACAATCTCTCTTGTGTCTCCCTCCAAGGATCATTTTGAGCAGAGCCAGTTTGAGGAGATAGCCAAGACCGCGGCCGGTGGGAAGAAGCTGAAGCCACATGCCGTCCCCACACTGTTCCGTTTCAGAGACCGTCCTTACCGCGCAGGCTCCATTCCAATCGCCCCGTACCCCCCATACGCCACATACGCCCCGATCGCGCCGTACATCCTGCAGCCCGTGAAACCTGAACCAGGTAACTGTATAATCTACATTCTCAACCACACCTGCTTTTCCGTCACTGAACTATCCCTTTGATTCCACTTTCACACCAAAATTACCGTGTAGACCCGTGTTTAATCGGCAATTGGCCACTTTCACACTGCGTGCTGACCAGGGTCTGATGATCATGTAGAGACAGGTGGTGGCCATAGATGGCGGTAGAGAGCGGCGCGTGCCATAAAACAAAGAAGAAGAACAGTGTAGTAAACAACAAAAAGGTATGGCGCAATTATTGTGCCACATTAGTGAGCGTGCAGTCAGACTCTTCTGAGCACTCTCCAGCTGAAGATATTAATCTGACCAAAGAAAAATTGTCCTGTTCGCTCTGAACTCTCGCGCACAGTGTCTCTGCGCTCTCGACATCTCATGTGCACTCGCAACTCTGCCTGGACGCTCGCTCGAGGTGGCACAGCCTCATCAAAAATGCTAGGGGGGCTGCTTCAAGCCTGGATGTAAACAGCCTAGTCCCAGTCAACCATAGACCATGGGCGCCGCAAATAAGAAACAAACGCAAAAATCTCTACTCACCTGGGGCTGTGGTGAAATGTTTGTGGTGTTATTTTCCGTCATTCTGTATTTTTTGTATCTTAAAATCCCTTCCTTTGCGTAAAAATCCCTCTTTCTCTCGCAAAATACGGCGGTTGACGTGGTTGAATCCACGGTGGATCCCTCGAAAAACCAGCCAATCATAGACTGGGGGTAGGGAGCAATTCTGATTGGCTGTTTACATCCAGCCTTGAAACAGCGCAGTGTTACGAGCCGAGCCTGGTCCTTTAAGCAGGTAGCACTATGGGTTTTTTAAGTGTGTGTGTGTATGAGAGAAGAAGATGGTTGGCGCTGCACGCTGTGTTTGTGTACGTAACTGCAGCCACAAGGAGAATGGGCTCCACACATCATCCTTGTTACCGACAGTTTATGGCCACTGTGTAATGAGAGACCGCCTGATGAGGCCGTGTGTGTCCGTCGAAGGGTTGAAATGAAGTGCCCCGTTCTGAACCTCATCGATGATCTGGATTGTGTTAGTTGTTACCACCAACGAGCCAAAGCTAGGCTAAGCGAGCTAGCTACACGCGAGAGGTCTCTTTACTACAGCTGGTGAGGTGACAGCAGTTACGACGGAGGAGTCGAGCCTTCATTGCCTCCGTCATCGCGCAAATTAGTGCGTTCATCCGGGTGTGACGTTAACATCAATGCCGATCGGAGGTGAAGCCGATTATTACCGGGTCTATTGCAGAGTCATTTGACCCGGGGCTGAATGCCGATTAAACGTTTTCACACTGTAGAAAACGCCGGGTGTTAACGGGTTTAAACGGCTTTTTTGGCCAGTGTGAAAGGGGCTTAAGAGACGTGCCAGCGGATGATGCTGCGACTCAGGGGTTTTGGCCTTGTGGTTATTGCTTCGGTCTCCCGTACCAGAGGCTGTGGGTTCGCAGCCCGGCCAGTGCATTAAAATCACAACAACAACAACAACAACATAGAGAGAAACAGGCTTCCTCTAAAATCGCTTACTTCCATTTTAAAGGACAGTTACCATAGAACTTAAATGTAGGTGCCGGAATCATGACATATTCAACAGTTATGTTCCTCTCTGTCTGCTCAATGTGTAAATATGCTTTTGTTTGGTCACAGCAGGCAGAAACACCTTTTATGTATTGTGTTTACTGTATATTTGTCAGATTTCACAGTTTTCAGCCCCCTAGTGGCCTAAAACAGATTAAACCAGGTTTATCAGGTGATCGAAAACAGTGCGTCCTTGTCATATATATGCCATTATCCTAGAATATATCTTAATGTTACACCGTTGATAATTGGTATGGCATCCCATTGAGGAAATGCAGTGCTAGTTACACGATGCTTTGTGTTCCTAGTGGAGAAGGAGCTGAACGTTGGGGACCATTGCTACGCCAGACGCACCCCTCTGCCTGGCATGGAGGAACAAACAATCTTTGTTGTTACAGGACAAGTGACTTTTACGGGTCGGCCTTCTGTCTACGGAGCCGGGAGAGGAGCCGGGGTTGGCTGGCTTGAACATCACATGTCATGCCCTCCCACTGAAGCTCACCAACTGCAGATTAAAACAGAGAGGTTGTCAATGTGTGTCATGGAGGTAACACACGGCCGTCTGCAGTCCTCACCCAGGGGCATGTACTACCAAGCGAGTTGAAACACATTCAGGATAACTTTTTCGTTCCCTGGATTGACTTGACCTAACATTGATCATCCTGATCACCTGTACTACGGAGCTGGATATCAGCTGTCTCAGTCGACCCTGGGTTTTCTTGTCCGGTCATCGTCGCGTTGATGTGAAAGAGGCGAAGTCGGCAATTACAAGCGACATTGTCAGAACCATAAATACAGTTTTCAATATGATACAAAAAAGAAACGCTGATGCAGGTCGATTTGGTTTAAGCAACATGTAAGTGACATTCTACAAGGTCAAATGAAAATATAATATAATCAATAACAGTCTTATATGTCTAAATATAGATTTTGTAAACTAGCTATATTCGCTACACCTTTATATCCCTATAATAACAGATATGTAGAAAATGGAGATGGTATTTCGGATATTTTCTGTCTTACAAACAATTTTTTTCTGAGCTGTTGCAGCTCAATATGGACAGAGAGGCTATAATCTGAATTTTGAGACTGTTTTAGTGTTAACATGTCTTACCATACATTATTTCGTATAATAATGAAAAGGCAGTTTCTTTTTCCTCTTATCTTACTCTACCACCTGAACTGCTGTGATTTTGTTCACATAGGACTTAAGGAGCTGACAGCAAATTCATTTCCTGTTATATGTTTCTGTGTTGAAAATGTTTACAGTTACCTTGACACAAAGGAACTGTCTTGACATTTATATCAGCTAAGTCGTGCACAACACAAGTGTCTTACCACTGTCACAGGCCATGTTTTTCCAAGTTGTGAAAGGACTCTGCATTTTACTCCACACATTATAAATACTTATGACAATAAGAATGTTTTCCCTCCCTTTTGTAAGGAGGCAGCAAGGTGTGTCCAATGTCAGCTAGGTTCGGTGGCATCGAGCACAGAAGTTGCATAGTGCAACAAGTTGAATAGGGAAGTCGGACATTCCTTTTTTTTGAGTGACCTAAGAGAATATTATAATATCTTGAGATACTGGATTTTGGATTTCCATGAGCAGTAAGCAGCAATCATCAATGTTAAAACTTAAGTAAAAAGGCTTGAAACATTTTACTTTACGTGTAATGAATCTAGAATACACCAAAGCTTCATGACGAAAACATTTTTCAAAGACTTTTACATGATATTGAAATTTGAGGTGCACCTGTATACATTTGTTATAATGTTTCCTCTTAAGCTAGAACATAAAATAAAGACAAGAATCTGTGGTCAAGAGCGTCAGTTTATTTTTCTCCGGAATCGGGTCTTAATACAAAATGTGGAATGACAACATATCAGTCATCATCTCTCTTTAGCTGTTTTCAGAAACATAATTGCTAATCAAATTACAAGGGGGGGGGCTCTATTATTGATAAATATGCTATTTTCTTGACGAATTGTTTGGTAGCATGCCAACATTGAATTAACACAAAGTACAGCTGAGGAAAATATTAGTTTTGAAGGTATTTGGTCATGAATTAAGTATTGGACAAATTAAACTGTTCATGGTCCTACATCGAACATGAGGGAATCAAAGGTTGTTTTTTTAAACTCAGCCTAATGGAAACATGGACACCTCTGCCAAATTTCTTACAATCCATCAAAAAGTCTCCAAGATATTTCAGGAAAAAAATTAAATCAACCTCATGGTAGCCAATGCTAACAAGTTGTTGAGATATTTCAACATGGGGTGGTATTACGTTATTGCCATCCATAGAGCCTCACTGCTAGCATGGCTAAAAAAACTTAAATTGTGAACCTCCAATTGTTTAAACGACAAGTGTCTTGCTATGTGCAAGTGTGCACACTGCATTCACTGTCCCCACACAGTTGCCATCTTCTGCACGTGGGCCTTGGACGACTTGGAGAAGGTGCTTTTCACCACGTTGAGAGGTGCCGCCTTGCCACTCAGATAAACCTTATTGAGACAGGTAGGAAGCCACGACTGCTCCTCCTCCTTCACCCCTGCAGCTCCAACTGCATCAGTCTTGACCAAGGTGCACGAGTGAGCAAAGATGTATCCCGTCATGAAGGCGTCGAAGCCCGCTCGGTGTGTTCCCGCCTCAGCCTTCTTCTTCTGAGCATCAGTCACAGCTGCGTGGTCACTGAACTCTCTTCCTCCATCGACTGTTCTGCTTTCATCCATGTCGGTGGTCATGTTTGTCACCTCATCACTCATGACTATTCTTGCAGAGGTTCTAGTGTCTGTGTTGTCTTCACACACTCCATTCCCTTTGCTTTCTATTTTCATGATCTCTCCTTCATTCTGTCCGGTGTTTCCATCAATGTCCATCAGGGGCCCACTTTCTGGGCACGGATCGGCAGTCACCTTTGGCTGGTCATATGCAGTTTCATCCTGATCCACCTCCAGGAAGGATATTTTGTTTTTGGGGGCACCGTCAAAGACCAAGGAGCCCTCTGCTTCCGCTTTTCCGCCCTTCTTCTCTCGACGTCTCTTCCTCCTTTTTTTCTTATCGTCTTTGTTTTTCTCATCCAGTAGGATGATCTGGTCCGTGTCGTGGGATAATGGACACTTGGTACCATTTGGACACCAGCCAAATGCCTGTCAAACAAAAACAAAGACAAAGGACATACAATTAAAGCGGCAAGCAGCATTAAAGGGGCCCTCGCACCTCGCATCGGAGTCGGTACAGATGTCGATTACCGTGGAAAAACGCCGTGGTTTTTGGATTCTGCACAAAGGAGCAGGCTGTTCTGTGGTATGAATTCTACTTTCTAAAATAGTAATGGTTTGTAAATAGAAAATATGAGGCTGTACCACATTTCAACTAATGACAATTGAACCTGTGCCATAAACACAGAATGATAAATACATTTATTTAGGGATAGGGATAAAAAACTGGTAATAAACAGGCCTCAGGGGTTTACACAAGACAAAACTGAAAAGCTCCAATACGCCGGAGAAACTATGGCAAGTTCTCCAAGATACTTAGAACAATCTAACAGCCAAGTACCTTGAAAAAAAAGAAGTCTACATCTGTTGAGCCTGCTAGGAGAATATATCAAAGCAAGAAATTTCACTTTCCCCTAGTTTCCAGTAGGTGTTTAAGTCTTTGCCTAATATATGTGTCTCACAAATATTAAGAATCTCCGGCCAAGTGCAATCAGTTAGTTTATGGTTTTTAAAACTGTTAGGGCGCGCAATCAAGCCATTTCACCATGTCCATGCGAGTGACCAGAGTAGACGTGTGCAAAGAACATTTTTTTGTCCTCAAAAATGTGTGGAATTATGGAAAATTAAGGGAACAATAGGGTCCTTGTGCTCGGGCCCTAAATACACAAAGTCTACGTAGCTCGTCTGCTCGTCAGATACAAAAAATAAGAAATAAAAAGGGACTGTAACTTTCCTCTGTACCTCTTATCCAGTACTCCATTTGTTTAATGTCACTTAAGCTTGAACATTTTTTGAAAAAGTTTCCTCAGGAAATAAAAATTTTAAAGAAAGGTGGAAACTCACAGAGAAGCGCTGGCAGATGTCAGTCTGTCCCTCAGGAGACTCTATAACTGGACATACTCTGTAGTCCACATAGCTGGACATGTGACCGGCGTATTGACAGAACTCTACGTGAACATGATGTCCGGTTCCTCCAGAGGTCAAACTGCGGCTGTTATCCAGCTGACTGGAAGGTGGAGGACATAATATGAGGAAAAATTATGACTGATGAAACACAGCAATGATACAAGCACGATAGGCGTCCTGGCATTGTCTACTACGACTGACAGATACAAATACACAACAAACTATCAATTTCCACGCATACAACAATTTAAAAATCCAAAAATATTTTACATTTAAATTAAATTAGAAATGGAAATAATCAAAACTTGTTAATGGTGGCCAATCAGTAGCTGACCAAAAGTACCCCACACCATTTAGGTCTATTATCTAAAAAAGGTACATTAAGCCAAATTATGCAAAAAAAAAAGTGCATTAATCAATCTACACAAAGGGTAAAATCTTTTAAACAGCTTTTGTAATATGGCTGTTCACAAGGCAAATAGTTTGGGGAATTTCAAAAGTACAAACTTGAATTTGATTGCATTTTAGTAGGTCCAGGTCATTGATAACTTAATACTCCTTTCTAGTGACTGGTGTGTTTTAATGAATCATTTCAGAACTCAGGTTAAAGACATGTTCCAATCAGCTGTGGTCCATTTGACAAAGGGATGTAAAAAGGTTCAACAGACCATAAACCTCTTCTCTCTTCGCAGTGCAAAGGCAACTGGACCTATTTTCACACTTCCATCTGTATTTTCATGAATCTCTTACTGTTATTAAACATCAAACGGTGTTTTCACATGAATGTGTATTGTGTTATAAACCCATGCTCACCATTTCTTATAGGCGTACTCCAGATAGGAGGCAGTGAGCCGGAGCTCAAATTCAGTGACGTATTTTGTGTCAAAGATGCCAGCAGGAAACATGTCAGACAGGTCAGCTGTGAAGGTCGCCAGGCGTTCAGGCAGATGAGCATAAAAACTCTGGGAGAGAAACACAAAATAAATTGAAATTCAAAAAAGAAGTTATTTAAAAAAAAAAAAGGTATGCTGTGACAAAGAAAAAAAACCAATATAGATCACTGATTATATTACGTTCTTGATTTAGTCACAGCTGATACTGTACATTTGACATACACTATAAAGCTAGTATGTATAATATTTTATTATTTACATGCTGTATAACTAGACATGTACAACAACCAGGCAAGATGATGGACCACAAGTGCAACACAGGTTTTCCTTTAACTTAAATGTTACATATTATGCCAAAAAAAAAAAATCCCTTTTTCAGTGTTTGTGCACATAAAGTTTGGTATCTGTGGTGCCTGCCTGCCCAAAACCCTGGCTGGCTAAACCCTACAGCCTGGCTCTGAACCACTGGTTCAGATTTCTCTCCCACTGTGACGGGTGCAGACACACCTGCCGTTCTCTCGTGGGTGCGCTGCCTATGCGTGCATGGAACATACCTGGTTTCTTTGCCTACAATCGCATATTCTACAGCGATTGGTTTTCTGTATTTGTGACATACTTAATCGAGCTCGCCCAGGATTCATTTGAATTTCAAATTAATGAGAAGTGCACAGAAATCTCCTACTCCAGGAGAAGAATGTGAAAACACCTCTAAGTGACAAAATTTGCTCAGATACAAGTCCCTATAATCAATATCAGACAGAAACAGAAGAAAACCATTTTTTAAGTGGAGGGGGACTTGAACTTATTATCCGTAATTAGCACTGGAACAATAGTTGACTTATTCATAGACTTGATTTCTAACCAACTCAATTCAGTGGGATTTTCTTCTACAAAAGAAAACTGCGAAACACATTTAACATCTTAAAATAAAAAAGGAATGAATAATACTGGTACCTGGTAAAGGAAGACCATGTCGATGAGGCCATTGTGGAACACCAGGGGTTTCCTGGCGCGCAGCAGTTCAGTGAAGAGCGCCCTGATGTGGACGCCTTGGTAATCAGATCCTCCCTGACATTCGAGGGTAGAGAGAGAACGGACATTCAGAAGTCAAATATCAGCATCTACACAGCAACTGCATTTGGTACAAATAGGTGCAACACAGAAGCACAGTGGGCACAGGACAGACAGAGCATGAAGCATGTAGGTGTCATTACCTTGTTATTCCCCCCGCAGTAAGGGATTCCATGAGCGTACTGCTTGTTAAAGTCGAATCCATGCTGCACCAGGAACTGGACTGACTGCGGCTCTATCATGTACTCCTCTGAACACAGCAGGGTGAGGTTATACACCTGGACCAGGTATGTGTCTGCAGCCTGAAGAAGGGGGAAGATGAGAGAAAAGGTGACGGTGGAGAACTTCACAGACATAATAACACATAAGGAATCTGCAGCGGCAAGTTCTTGTCCTTGACACGGCTGTGGTATGTCTCCCAACCACCTTGCAATGCGTGAGAACAATTTAATTGGACGTATTACAGTTTGAGGAGGCATCGTCTTGTTGTACCTTATTGTCCAGTTTCTTGTAGCAGGCAATTCCCAGGGAGAGGATGGAGCGAGTTCGCGCTGCATGGCATATGGCTTTATATCTGTCCTCTATCGATCTGAAACACAGCAGCAGGGTCAGGGACGAACTCAAGAGATTTGCAGACACTTTAGAGCAGGGATGGGCAACTGGCCGCCCTCGGGCCAATTTCCAAATATAAATTAAAAAAAAGATATAAAATATAAATTTTTGATTTTTGTTCATTTAACAGGTGCAAGCGGCCCATCCGTTAGAGGTCACTCCCTCGAAATGCAAGACTTTTTTTTCCAAGCAACTGCGGTCTCATCTGGTCTTGCCCGTAATGCCAACTCCACATGACGTAGAGAGACACAACCGGCCAAAACAGAATACATGTTTGGTTTTGTCGTGCACCTGTAACGGTGGTCAGAGCCCTAGTTGTGTGCTGCACTGGCCAATGTGGTTACACTTCATTCTGGGTTTGCTCCCTGCTAGCGGGTCTGTTTCACACACCAGGCGTCGTGAGTTCGATTCCACCCTGTGACACGTGATCGAGGCAGCTTTTTTCTGAATAGGATAATTACTAAATGCATTTGAATATGAAAAATAGAGATGTTGGTAAAATAAACTTTGATTAACGTTCTTTATTTTTTTGCTGTATTCATGAATTATTTAGTAGCTATAACTGGCTAATTGAACGATGTGGTTACAGTGTCCTACTGGTGAAAATGCAGGGTCACAATCTGGCCCTCTGGTAGTGAGGATAACACTTTTGTGGCCCTCCCTATCATCAGAGTTGCCCATCCCTGCTTCAGAGGATGCAAGTGGATGACTCGGGTGTGTGAGTTGGTGTGTGAGTGTGTGTGTGTGTGTATGTGTGTGTTGGGAAGAAGTGGAGAGGAGGGGCAGGTTGATACTCACTCGGCCAGCAGGGACTTTCTATTCCCAAGACCGCTCAGCTCCTGCAAACAAAACAGAGATGCTTGCTTCTTTAATCACGTGACACTGGTGCAACTCGTGGCTCCCAAGCTGCAACTGTCATAAGTGGGAAAACCACGCTGGTCAAACACACACACGCGAACATTTCACTTACCGTGTCCAGTGCAATGAATGACGCCGTTTTAATGGCCACTACCATTGCAGGCCAAAGATCATTGAAGTTATCATTCTGGACATCGATGACCGGGACCACCAGTGGAGGCTCCATGTTTGTCTCGACAACGCTTTTTTTTTCCCGCGGCTAACACGTTTTTTCCTGAAGCTATCGATGCTAACTCAGTCTTAGCTAACTTAGCGAACTAACTTGCAATGGTCTTCATTGCCGGCTGCTCGATGTGGAGGCTTGGTTTGCTGTGCACGTGTTGTACTTTCTTCACGAATGCTGTATACACTTATTCATTTATTGGCATTTATTCCGGCGACAACTTACAGCGGCTCGACAGTAAATATTTCAAAACGTGCTTCCTGGGGTCCTCTGACAAACAACCAATAGTAGTTTGACTATTACCAGAGCGTAAATAAATATAATTTGTCGCTATATGAATCAAAAAAATATTCATAGGTATTATATTAAAACAAATATTTCATAATGATTCGTGGAGTGTGTTTTGTTTCAATTTGTTTTCGTTTTTTTCGCTTTTCAACAAAAATTGCAGTCAGGCGTTCACAACGGGCGCATATAAACAATGCGTCATTTTACTCAGCCGTCGTAGAGCCGTGCGCCATTTTGGCTCAAACAAAGTAAGAAGCGACTTATGTCAGACGCACTTGTCTAAATAACATCCTTTAAAAACCACGTCGACATCGGCAGGGCGACTCTCTGGTTTCCGCCAGTGAACATTTCAAGAAAACGTTCATCTTGCTTTCACACCGCGTTAGCAGTCAACCGATATTGATGAGAACAACCCCTCCAGCTGAGCTTCGCTCACAGCCAAGCTAACTTAGCGTCCACTGAGTCGAGCTGCGCTGTCTTGTTCTAGCTGCTGCGATGGGTGGCTGCTCCGCTCCGAACTGCTCCAATTCGACCAACATGGGCAAACAGCTGTTCCGGTTCCCCAAGGACCCCGTCCGCAACAAGAAGTGGGTGATGAACAGTCGCCGCGAATTCGAACCAACTTCTCACTCCAGGCTCTGTCAGGTGAGTGCGCGCCGACACTGGCACGGAGACGATGCCATTGGTCCAAAATAAGACCCTGGGTAATACTGGACCGGGCTGATCACTAAAGATAAAGTCATGAGTTATATTCATTCATATATGGTCACTTTTACGTATGCCACATCTGACTGTGTTCCTTTGAGCTGCATCATCAATTGGATTAAAATGGATCTGTGTGTGCATCTCTCTTGCGTCTCCAAGGATCATTTTGAGCAGAGCCAGTTCGAGGAGATAGCCAGGTCTCCGGCCGGCGGCAAGAAGCTGAAGCCCAATGCCATCCCCACTCTGTTCAGTTGCGGAGACCCTCTCTACCCCGCGGTCACCACCCCGTACATCCTGCTGCCCCTGAAACCTGAGCCAGGTAACTGTACGAACTACATTCTCAACCACGTCTGCTTTTCCCAGGAAGCTTCTGAGGGACTGACGAACGCGGCGTTGTTTGTCTCCAGTGTGGCACTTTCCAGACAGCCAGCACTACACATTGCGGTCTAGGCAAACACAAGCCTCAGCACTGTAACACATTGAATACAACATTAATTCAGATCCAAGCAACCAGTGATTGTTTCTACATAAATATTTGTATTGGGGATGGAAATTTCTCTCCATGTCATCATTGTTGAAACAACACTTACTCAGCTGGTTTCTCAGGTTTTTTTTTAATAAAATGATTGGATGAATTTTTTTTTAATATAAATGTGGAATGAAAATGGCCGTGTTGTAAGAATTCCTCATGCTCCTCAGATCTACAGATCTCTTTAGCCACCTTTATCTCATTGCTGTCATCCAGCCTCCACTGTGGTCGTCGCCACTCTCATCACAACACACGTGGTTTACACCGGAACCAAAATATATCTTAAAGGGGCAGTAAGCGGTTCTAAAGCAATACATGTTTTGTAAAAATCTGCGAATATTTCCCCACGGTCTGCTAGCTGTCGGTCTTGTGTGTGCACCGAAAAGAGCTCTGTTAATCAAAATCCCCCAAACATGCCACAGACCACAACACAACACATCACTCCCCGACACCTTAAAGGGATAGTTCAGTGATTTTGAGGTGGGGTTGTATGAGTTACTTATGAATATTTATTTTATGAAAAATACGTCCTTTAGCGTACAATTGAACAGATACATTTTTTTGCATTTAAAAATGTGGCGAAAAAGCCGTTTTTCGGTGGTCCCCTCTGCAACAGTGGGACTAGGACTTTCGCTTCTTCCACTTCTCTTCCAAACTCCGTAAAATGAAATCGATGATCACCATCTCCACAAGGTAACATAATAACTGTGCTTAAGGAACTCATACAACCCCATTTCAAAATCCCTGAACTATCCCTTTAACAGACGTGCTAGCGGATGACCCTAGGACTTGGGGGTTTGGCCTGGTGGTTAGCGCGCCAGTGTCCCGTAGCAGAGGCTGCGGGTTCGCGCCCCTGTATGGAAGCAAATAAGAGACATGAGTCTTTAACAGCCACTAAATACTTAATATTGAAATATTTTGAAATTTGAGATCTGAATTTTTTGTATATGAATACCGAAGTAAAATAATTTCAAAGAGGTGAATTCCGAACAAATAAATTCAGATACATGTTTTTCAAAATAAAATATTTCAATATTAAGTATTCAGTGGCTGTTAAAGTTCAAAGACTTATGTCTCTTACTTGCTTCCATAGCCCTGGCCAGTGTAGTAAAATCACATCAACATCAAAGAGAGAAACAGGCTTCCTCTAAATGTAGGTGCCGGAATCATGACGTATTCAACAGTTATGTTCCTCTGTGTCGGCTCATTATGTAAATATGCTTTTGTTTGGTCACATGCAAGCAGAAACACCTTTTCATATTGTGTTTTTACTGTATTGTCAGATTTGATGTTTTTCAGCCCCCTAGTGGGCTAGAACTGATTAAACCAGGTTCATCTGGTAATTGAAAAAGTGATCGCAAACATTGCGGCTTTGTCAAATGTCATTATCCTAGAATATCTTAACGTTATACTTTTGATCATTTGAAAAAAAACAATCTGTTGAAAACGATGGTAAGGCACCAGATCCCATTGAGGGAATCCTGTACTAGTTAGGCGATGCTTTGTGTTCCTAGTGGAGAAGGAGCTGAACATTGGGGACCATGGCTATGCCAGGCGCACCCCTCTGCCTGGCATGGAGGAGTATGATGCGGACTGGTCGGTCGAGGGTCGGCAGCCCTGCACACAGTGTCATCTCCTCCAGACACTGCTGGAGCATGAGATGCAGCACACTGCAAGGCTACAGAAGGAGGTGGGATGAATACGCGTGTCTTATCTTCCAACATTGGTGCAGACTTTGTCAGAAATGTGTGGTGGTTAGTTTATCACCTGGGTATACCCGTTTATAACTATCTGTTAGTCATATGGACTCTGATAAAGGAAACTGTCTAAGGAACTCATAAAGAATCATGAACAGGGCTGGATAGGAATGGATTTCATCTGGATTACTTAATCAGATTACAAAAAATAAGTAACTATAATCAGACCAGATTACATTTGAAATTAGTGATTAGATTAGTTACATTGTCGAGATCTCAAGGATGACTTCATTGCATATTGATGATGTCTCTTTCAAAATAGGGCAATTTTAAAATCAGAATTAAAAAATATATATACAGGTTACTGTGTACATTACTAAACACTTTACTCCTCTCAGGTTGCCAGTTTTGTTAATGTTTCATTTTATTTTTCTATGATTCATAGGTAATGATAATGCTTTTTTTTGTTTGTTTTGTAAATGCTGAATATGCTCAATGCATTTTATTTGAGTTGAAAAATGAATGAGTAATTTGGGGAACTCAAATATATTTATATATTATATTTCAATGTTTGAATTTTCAAGTAATCCAAAAGTTTTCTGATTAGATTACATTATTTTTGTAATCCAACGGCTTGCATATACTTATTACATAAATTGCCATGTCATTTGTAATCGGTAACTGCCTGCATTTCAAGGAAACCTCACCCAACCCCTGATCATTAGTTAAAAAAAAGCAGCAACGTGTAGTTTAACAAACGTCCTCTTTGTCTCTGTCAGGCAGAGGAGATGAAGAAACGTCTGTATCGCCTGGACCGGCTCGAGAGGGGCCTGCAGAACTTTCTGTACGAGGATCAGATCCGTGCCCTGTCCCTCACCAAGCGCTCCCGTCGGGCCGTCTGGTCCCCAGAGACCATCCTGAAGGCCCGCAAGATCCGCTGCGCAGTTGGCTTCAAGGGCTACGAGTACTTGCGAGAGCTGGGTTACCCGTTGCCTACATACAGGACTCTGTGTAACCGCCTGGAGACCAAGATCACGGTGAGGACTGACATGAGCTGTGAGGAGCTGGCAGAGCTGGGACTCGGGCTCGTGACCACTTGCGACAGTCGCGCCGAGGGTGTCGGCGACAATGACGAGGAAGAGCTGGCGGGCGTTTTGTCCTGATCCCGGCCGTTCAACGCGAACAATTGACTTTAACCAAAGGAAGAATGTGCAGAAGTCGCCGTGTTTAGACATCTGCAGGTTTGTTGTCAAGCTGAAGAAGACGGGCACCTTATGCTTCTTATCTCATCTAGGAAAGAGTCGATACAAACGCTTCTCTTGACGGACTTTTTTTGGGGACGTGTTTGGGATCTACACTACTACACTAACACTGCTTGCTGGCACTGCAGTTAGCCTAGCTTTAATGCTCATAGTGTTTCTCACCACGAAGATGCTGAGCTGCAGTATGAGCTTGAACACGTGACCGAGAACCACGCAGTCTGGCAGAACAGACTACCACCGAGAGGTTGAGACTGTGGGGGAAGCACTGACGTAATTTGCACAAAGCCTGTTGACTTTATTGCTCGTGTTCCGAATGTCCCACACCCGAGTGTTTCTTTCTTAATTGAGAACTTCCAGTTTGAAATAAATTAATGTTGATTTCTTAAGTCGTATAGTTCCATTTCAACCACAGATGCAAAACTAAAACCATTGCCATTCTCCCACAGAGTCTTCGATCGGTCTCAAATTCAAAGATTTATCAAGGAGCACACTGTCGGAGCCGTTTTCAGTCGAGGAAATAAAGGCAAATATCCACTGGAGTTTCTAAACTAGATTTAAAAACGTAAATTAGTTGGACATTTGACTGTTTGTTCTGTCTTTTTACAGTTGCAGTGCATTTAACACAAATCAGACTATCAGAGGAGCTCAAGCTAATCACAGCAAGTCACATGACATTTAGTAACCAAAACACAAACAATGAAGGGGCTGTAAAGATTTGTGTACTGTGTGCGCGTGCGTGCGTGCACGGTGCGTGTTTGCGTGTGTGTGTGTACTACATCTAAGTTATAGAGTATGCAGCTATCAGTTGAACAGTATCAGTTGAACGGCATTGTTTGGTATCACTACACTGGTTCTATCAGCATTGGAATGGGGCTGATGTGTGTTGCTTCTGTTAAAGTTCTCCATAACCTGAATTAAAAGCCTCATTCATACTTCGGTCCCTGTTTGGACTTTGAGCACTCGCTTACATGACAGATGTTGGTCCAGCAGCTGGCTCGTAGCCTGAGGTGAATCCGTAACAGTAGACGAGGTCGAAAGATTAATTTGACAAATTGTTGCACACGGGTGTGTATGGAGTGACCAATGCATTAAAAGCACAGTGCAGTAAAAACGCATAACCGCACAGTTTTTACGACCGTTTCGTTGACTCACTACAGTGAGTCTTGTGCCTTTGACCCCTCTTGTGCAGATTGTCATTGATTTCTTGTTTCTTGCGTCGTACAAGAGTGGAACAGTGGGTCCGTTTGCCGCGGTGTCGTTCACCCCCGGCACAGTCCAAAGCCTGACTTGGGCATAGTAAAGCAAATATTAGTCCGTGATGGGATCAATACAACAACACAAAAAAGGTGCCTTTTGAAGCGTAAACAGAAGCATCTACAGTCACGCTAGCATCTCTGCAAGGGCAGCTGTGTTTAAACTTAAATTCTAATGTCGACAGGCTAACATGCTCATAAAGACAATGCTAATAATAATTTTTTTAGATATATCTACTATGCTCATCTTGGTTCTGCGTGTTGGCATGCTAACATTTGCAAATTAGTACCAAACACAAAGCTCTGCTCATGGGAAAGTCCTTTTGTTGGGGGGAAAGTATTAGGGAAATTTAATTTTGAACCTGATGGCGGCACGATTATCTGAAAATTCCAGTTATTACAATTCTTCCTGAGGGGACCAGGAATGTCTAATTTCATGAGAATCCATCCAGTGGTTGAAACTATAAATGCCAACCTCAAGGTGGTGCTAGAGGGAAAGACAGGGGATCGCCAAAGTCATTAGGATTCATCCTCCCGGGACCATGAATGACAGTTCACACATTTAAGATGTTTAAGTCTGGACGAAATTGATGGACCGACTCATATTATCATTCATTAATATTCACATGGCAAAAAAAACCTTACAGAGAACTGGGGGAACAGGATAACTGTTCCTCCGGTGGAATCAACGAATTATCAGAAAGGAAGTTACACTGATCTAATAACATAAATTGAAGTGATCATTTCGTGTTGAGCCACCTAGTAAAGAACCATGTTAAAGAGTGATTCAAGTGGAAAAACCAGTTGCTAATTGTGTATTTACACTAATGGTACAATGTAAGCCAAAAATAAACAGACAAAGATTTTTTTTTCAAATGTGCATCATCATCTCTCTTAATAGAATATGTTGCTTTTCCCTGTAATGTAGCCCGGTGAAGTTTGGGATCAACATTACATTTAATGTTTTTTTCCACTTCAATAATATAATATTTGTCGCATTTTAGGTCGTG
Source organism: Scophthalmus maximus (assembly GCF_022379125.1). Taxonomy (NCBI): domain Eukaryota; kingdom Metazoa; phylum Chordata; class Actinopteri; order Pleuronectiformes; family Scophthalmidae; genus Scophthalmus; species Scophthalmus maximus. The sequence continues at coordinate 9,766,312 of NC_061519.1, read as the reverse complement.
CATGTCTGTCCCTCTCTGAGGCCACACTGTGGTCACCGAGTCTGTGTCTGGTCACGTTCTGTCTCTGCTTTGTATGTCTGACAAGCAACGAGGCAATTTATATTCCGTTTGGGGCCAGATAGCAATTAAGTTTTTGTTTTGATTTTTTTGGATTTTTTTATTCTAATGTTCCAGATAGGCCAGATCTAATGTTAATTTAACGATTTGGTTCCCTGTGATTGGTGGCTGGAAAGCAGTGCTGGTCTGCGGGTGAACAGAGTTGGGTGTGATTTGACCAGTCGGTCTTCGGGACTCTTTTGGAGGGGCCCACTTCCTGGATTCGCAGTAACGGGATGGGAAGAGGTGCTGGTGCCAAATGATTGAAATTAAGAAAACAAAACAAGGCCTAACTGACTGCTATCATAAACAAGGAAAAATTCTCAAAACACCCACCTGACTTGTCTAACAAAAGACTTTAGAGAAGTAATACACATCTGGCACCAACCCATAATACTAGTGTGTCTAACATTAATCACCTACGAGCATGTTAGGGTACCCAACTCACCTACGAGTCCACAATCTCCCCCACCACAGAGATGCATTCACAGAGTTTAACTCACAAACACATGGTCTCACAGACAGAACACAATGAAAAACAAAGAGGCAGAGACCCAGGGTCCTGGGAATGGAGCATCTGATTGGCCTGCTCACAGGTGGAACCCAATGGGGTCGTAAGCACCTGGGGAGAAAACAGAAAGGGGGGGGGACCCTCTGTCTCATACACACGTCTCATAATCTGTTTTTTATTCCCTCAGTGTTCAAACCTCATCTTTTTTCCGCCCTGTGTTTTGTGGTCGATTATCTCACTTCAGCGTCAGGCGGCGGCGTACAGGGATTATTTACTCAATGTCATTTTACAAGGCTCAGGTTCTGATTCCGTCTCATGTACAGTTGATTTTTATATGGCAGTGAGTGAACTGATAGTGGGAAATGCAGTGTGACAGTGAATGTACTGATGAGGGAGGGGCCTATGTCGTATTCTCTCTCTCTCTCTCTCTCTCTCTCTCTCTCTGTTTGATTTGGGGGAAGTCCTTATTAAACCCCAAAGGCTTTAAAAACAACTGTGTGTTGATGTGGGTCACAGGACAGAGTCGGGGGCCAGAGGTAAGGGTTTATTATCTGTCAGTCCTTTATTTTGAAGAGTAATTTACAGACTATGTCATGTAGTTGTGTTCAGCCTCATTTTTTCTTTAGATTCATTTTCTTAAATTGATGATCAGGGATGGCATCAGATTGGTAGGGTCTCGTTCTCTAGACTACTCCTCGTTTCAAATTGATTGTACTTTTACACACTTAATATAATCCGAACGCCGCAGGTAAACCTCTGCTTATGGGACAAGCCTGGCGTTGAGTCATGTTGGCTGTGAGTTTGTCTAAAATAATCTTGAATCAACAACCAAAAGAGGCGCAGCAATCTGACAGGATCGTGGCTGCAGATGTCTCTTTGCGCCTCTTTGTCTTTCTGCTCGCCTGTTCGCCTGCCAGCCTGCCCGTCCCATTGTCCAGACATTCTTTTTGTCTGTTGGCTGTTTACCCCATAACAAACTTGTGCTGCTGATTATCCCCGCATGTAATGAGAGAGACAAAAGAGTGTGTACTTTTTTTTTTCTCCCATCTTTGTTCTGGGAAGGTGAAAGAGTGACAAAAGACTGAATCTGCTCCAAGATCAGACCGGCTGCCCCGTACAGGCTGCTCTGCACTGAGGCCTTATACAGACTGCATTTTTCTATTACTTTATTATAGTAATTCAATTTTTTTTAAGATCAGAGGCTGATGACTTGGTTGGTTTATGTTTTTGGTTAAAAAGCCGCAGTCAGTAGCTAATGTCGTCACACGCGTGTTTTCCTCAGACACACTGAGTCCTTTTGCAGCCAGGGAGGAGCGATGCGTTCGCTCTCGTCGCTGTGGCTGTACGCGGCCCTGCCAGGCGTGCTGTGGGCCTCGCATGTCACCCTGGTGGTGGAGGGGGACAACAACGCCTCGAGGATCTGCAGGCCCGCCCCCCACTGGGAGATCAAGGGACGGGCGCCCATGCAAGAGCTGCTGGGAAACGTGGCAGTGGTGGCGCTGCTGAAGGCCAGCTGACACTTCTGTCTCACTCAGGCCCGCAAGTAAGAAAAAAAACTGCTATTTCATGGTCAAAGTCTGAAACACAGTAACCTTGTGGCACAGATACGACAACTGCAGCTCACACATCACACAGCTTTCCTCTTGGTGTAGATGAAATGTACAAATTGCCCAGGACAAAATCAAAGTTTCTGTTTTCTCTGTCAGTATCTGTCATATTGTATTCTTCGTTCACGAGTATTCATTCCTTAGACTGATACTGTATTTATGCAGGCACCGCAATGCATTCACATTACTGGCCACTCGCCTCTTGAAAGAAACTTTGCGCTGCTGCATAATAAGTTAAAAAATGGTACAGTAAATTATAATGTGAGTCGTCCATTTGTCTTGGTTCTGCTTCCCTTAGCATTCTCGAGTTAGACTGATACAATTCAATGTGTGCGACATATTCAGAGACTTAAAGGGGCAGTAAGCGATTCTCAAGCAATACACGTTTTGGAAAAATCTGCAAATATTTCCTCACCGTCCAAACAGTCGTCGCCTTTGGGTGTGCGCGCTGTTTTTCGGCTCAGCCCTGGCTCTGTAAAATCGAAAACAAGAAAACACTTCGGGTGTAGTTCGTAAACGTGCTGGCAGGTGGCGCTGCCACGCCGCGGTTTCGGCCCAGTGGTCAGTGCGACGGACTCCCGAACAGGAGATTGTGTGACTGCGACCCGGGCTGTGGCAGTAAATTCAACAACAACAACAACAAAGACAGAAACAAGCTTTCTCCAAAATCGCTTACTGCCCCTTTGAGTTTTTCTACTCATTTAGACACTCAATGAGTTCGCACAACTCAAGTGGAGATTCTGACCATCTAATATCAAGCCATAATCCAGAATACGCGCACGTGTGTAGTTGCACTGTTTGCGTGTGTAAAAGGTTGCGTAGGGAAATGATTTTTAAGTAAATTTGGACACATAAAGGCCTCATTTTCATATTTCATAACCATGTGATTCTTATAGATAGATATATGTCAAGAACTGCGGTGTCAGCAAGAAGGCAATGCAATTCGCAACTTCTCCTGTGAATGACAAACAGACAAATGACAGCTCGTTCAACATGACCAACCAAACCGAGTGGGCAAATTAATTTCTGTAGAAATAAAATAAACCTTCTTGGTGGTGTGGATGTCCACAGTGTCTTGCAGTTCCTCAGGCGCCTTTTCAAACTGTGTGGATGAGAACTGCAACAGTTGATCGATTAATCGATTAGTAACGACTAAATTAATCGTCAACTATTTTGATAATCGATTAATCTGTTCTAGATTAAAAGTCAAAATCCTCTTTTCTCAGCTTCTTAAATGTGAATATTTTCTGGCTCCTTTGCTCCTCTGTGACAGTAAACTAAATATCTTTGGTGTGTTGACGAAACAAAACATCATCTTGGGGGTGTGGGGAAACACGATGGCCATTTCTCACCATTTAATGACATTTTATGGACCACACAACTAATCGATTAATCGAGGAAATAATCGACAGATTAATCGATTATGAAAATAATCGTTAGCTGCAGCCCTAGTGTGGATGAGCAGTGGGCTGAGGTCACCCCCATGCTGCCCCTCTTTCTCTCTCCGCCCTCTGCAGCATCGGGGGCCTGCGTGACAAGCTGAACCGCAGCAACCTGACCGAGGTGTCCTTCGTGATAGTGAACGAGCGAGAGGCTCAGTCCAGGGCGATGTACTGGGAGCTGAAGAGACGGGCGCCAGCCGGCATTCCTGTGTACCAGCAGGCTCCCCTTCAAAACGATGTGTGGGAGGCGCTGGATGGTGACAAGGACGACTTCCTGGTCTATGACCGGTGAGGGCCAGCCACCTCTTCGTGGAGATCGAGTTCAGATTATTTCACCTCCAGCAGGTTTCATGGCAGTTTTACCGAGACTAGAGAGCAAACATTCACTCGAATGAAAAACAGTTAAAATGTCTCACTTTGCTTCAGGTTAATTATACTGTACAAATTTACAATCAGAAATTTTGGGATTACAGTAGAGAGTTCATCGTATGAAGCAAAACAATAATTGCGTCACTATATAATCTCTTTATGTCATATTGTGAAAAAAAGCAAGGATATATAAATAGGGAACTCCCAGTGACTCCCAGTCCCATCTACACTTTGATTCTCGCTGTCATTTCTCTCTCCAGGTGTGGTCTCCTCACCTTCCACATTGTGCTGCCATTCAGTTTCCTGCATTACCCCTATGTAGAGGCTGCAATCAGAGCCACTTATCAGAAAAATATCTGCAACTGCTCGGTGAGTAATCTTGCACGCGCACAGCCGCGCGCACCCACACACGCACCCACACACGCACCCACACACGCACACACACACACACACACACACACACACATCCCTAACCCAATTCTAACCCTAAAACCAAGTCTTAACCCTCAAACATCCATTTGAAATTGTTAGGACCTGCCACACAACGATGCTTTTGAACTACACACACACACACACACACACACACACACACACACAGTGGGGTGTGAATAGTAACACAAACCCCTTCACAAGTCATTTGCAATCTCACTCAGTCAAAAGATACATACAATGCAACCTTGAGAGTTGGTGGAGACCAAACCAGAGCTAAGAGCGTAATGATCAGGAACGCAACTTCAAAATGAATGATGATGGTGTGTCATGTCGGCTGGGTGTGTAAACAGGCAATTGTAATCAGTCTTTAAAATAATATAATAATGTCATATTGTGTTTTTAGCTTGTTCTGCTGCCACCAAATTGTTAAATGGAAAAATATTTCTCTGCAGGCTAATTCTACGTTATCAAGTGGCAAGAGCGGCCTGGCGAAGAATGCCACGGCACCGAGCACCGACCCAACGACTACTCTGCCCACAATCCAGCCGGACACCGCTGATCCAGAGGAGGGGCGCAAGGCACGACCTGTAATCCACCAACACATTCATCAGCATCACCTCCACCATCATCACCACCACCACCATTACCATCCCGCCAGTCAGCGGAATCAGTCCCGGCATCAGGACACGGGCCGGAACGAAACTCAGAATCTTCATCATCACCACAACCACCACCAGCCTGAGCGTCATCGCCACAATCGTTAGCAAGTTCGGAAGTTGAATCGCTTTTTTTTTTCTTTGTCTATGTTCTGATGACTTAGTATCTTCTGTTTCCTGGGAATATTTTTTAGAATGTGTTGAAAGTCGGCAGTTCTTTGAGCAGCTGAATCCGTTCTGGTCAGTAGATCAGACCATGGTCTCTCTTCCAACGCACCTCACTCCTCCGTGTGGACCAACCAGGCCGTCCTGCCCCGTCTTCTCCAGTTAATGAAGTCTATGGTGAGAAACCTGCCCCGCAGGAGGCCGTAGGTGGATGTGTGCGGAGAGACGGGGAGGACCGACAGGTAGAGTCAGTCACGCGGAGACAGAGGATGGTGTGACCTGCAGCGTCAGCTTACTGTTTGAAATGGATTCAATTCTCCTCCAGCTTCAGTTTGTACTTCCATGAATACTTTCTTCCCGCTGGCTACTATATATACTGTTCTCTTGTCATAACACGACTTAAGCGCCATCTTTTACTGATAGTGTAAGGATTCATATATTAACTTGGTCTAATCATTCAATAAACACAGTATACTGATTCACTTGTTTGTCAGTACGTATAGAAGAACAAAGTGTGAATGTAGTTCACTTTAGTGCAATAAGCTGTTTTACAGGATTAACCTATACGCGTGATTTCTGTGTTACGTACTTGACCTGAAAAGAGAATTAACTGCTTGAGCGTAACGTTTCTTTAAAAAGAAGCTTCATTTTAGCATTTCATCTGTAAAAGAATTGCGCCTGTGTGTAGTTAATTTGGGACGTTATTTATCCTTTATTGTCCTTCCCTCTTCCCTTTATAATAAAGAAAACCCATTTGACACCTGATATCAGACTTCAACAATTGTATCTTTTTCATTTTATGTTATGTCATTTTAATTGTTATTGTTTTTTCTACGATTGCAATGAAAGTTAACTCAGTATTTCACTTGAAAATGTGTCAGATGAGATTTAGCTGGAAAGTATTAAGTTGCCGCACTTGTGTAAGGTGGCACACTGCCATATGTCAAGCCAAACACACACACACACACACACACACACACACAGTGACAACAGGTGGCTTGCCCCAGTGCTGCTCAACACACTGAGACTCAGCACCGCTCGGCCGTAGGATGAACTGAGGAGTAAAATCAGAACCGCCACAATGAAGGTAAGTCACTTTCTCAGCGCTGCCACATGTGTCATTATCTAACTGAGGTGAATAGATGTTTGAATTTAACACAAGCGTACAAGTACGTATCTTCTCTTGCTATTTATTCATGAATCAACGTGTTCCATCAGTTTACCGGTATTAATATGACTGAGAATGAACTGGTAGCCGTTATCATCCATGCGTCCCTGCATGTGACCAGATCGGATGAGTAGGACAACATCAGCTGGTGTTTCAACGCATCCAGTTGTCTATTACAACAGTACTTAGGTGTATTTTGCAACATAATACTTCCTTGCTTCACTGATCTTCAAGTATTATGATTTTTCTGTGGTCTGGTTGTTGCCTTATATAAATGTCAACAGGTGGTACATGGCTCTGTCAGGGATTTCCCTCTCTAAACCCCTGTGAAGAGGCTCCACGAGAGGCTAAACGACTTAGCAGCATCCGTCACCTAATCACAATCCGATACAGTAATGACTGCTTTGACTTCCATTCAACGTTTGGATTGAAAAAAAATAAAATCTGATAATGTATGATGGATCTGAATCTGATGGACTGATAAATATATGTTACGTGAATAGCAAAAGGAATAAAAGAGGAAGGTGTGATTACCGACACTGAAAATAGGAACGTTTGCTCACCGACTTGAAAAAGAAAACTTCAATTGGTAAGATTCAAGTTAAAACTATCAAAAAACTTCAGGTTGAACAAACTTAATTCATTTGTGTGTTACCGATTGAATTCATTTTTTAATGTTGGTAAGCAATTCTCATTTTTCAGTGTATATTCCAATAATAAAAAATAAAAATAAGATCGTAATTGTGTCATTGTCTGCAGTCAAATACAACGTGCACCTTTGAGCCAGTATGAGATGGTGGGGAAGGGGACCGGGAGAAGTTACTGAGGGAGATCATTTTATATCAATGAATGAATGTATCAAATTCTTTCCCACACCTCCGAGATTAGATTTAGGTGGAGAAAGACTAAATCCCTTAGTGATCCGTATTGGATTAATTCAATTTACATTACATTGCATTCATTTTGCTAATGCTTTTGTCCAAAGCGACTTACAATCATCGAGGCAGGCAGCATTCGGGGCCCACACCGGGATGACCTGGAATCCAATCCAATACCCTCTGAACCAAAGTCAGCAGTGCGTATTCAGATATATGTTTATTGTACCCCAAAATGTTCAACTTAAAAACATATTTAGTACATTATATAGATCATTACAAAGACCACGACTCAGCTGGTAAGCGGACGAGCCACAAGGGGGCGCTCCAGCCTTGACAAAAGCCACCGACACACTCGGCTCTGTGTGAAATGTGAGGGAAGAAGAAGAGGAGGTGACCTGTGGTCTGCAAAGCTTTCATCCACTGACGCTAGGTGGCAGCACCGGCACGTGCTAATCCCCCTTGTTGTCCGCGTGAGGCCGCCTTCATCAAGAGGATTATTAGTTATTATCCATTAGCAGGAGATACGTTTGGATTAGTGAACATAATCCTTGAATTATAATCCAGATCATCTCTGGGTGGTTTGTTCAAATTTTGTTGTGGTGTCCTTTCAAAGGAGTTTTTTTTTTTAAATGAATTTATAGATTATAGTTTTTCAGCTTCTACAAAGTAGCTCTAATTAGTTCTGTGATGTGTTTTCTGTACGTGTCACTTCTCCATTTGTTGCACTTTACTTATTGGCTTTGGTGAAGATTAAAAGAGCAAAGCCCTGTTTTAATACAACACAATGGTAAAGTTGTTATTCTTTATTACAAATATGTCTTTGATTACACCTTTGGAGTTCACAACAAAGAACAATGGAAACACCAATGTGTTAAACAACATACAAATGCTGTTAATATGTAAATAACTAGTATCTTGCATGAGATAAGAAGAAGAAAAAAAACAAATTAAATTAAATTAAAATGAAAGGAAAGGAAAACTACAACCTTACGTTTAAACAAAGAGTCTTTCATACCCATTGTATTTGGCTTATTAGTCTCCAGGAATACATTTCCGGTCCGTCTATTCTTTAATACGATCAACCAGTTTTTTTTATGTTGTACGTCTGCCAAATTTAGTTTTTGAACAAAGTGTTTGATTCACTTCTGCATAGGTACAAAAAAAGAAGAAGAAAAAGAGTCATTTCCTCTGCTGTTGTGTTTCTGAATCTAAGGGTTTCCAGGTTCTCACCCTGTGGCAGAAAATCCAGCTATTCTACCAAGGGCTTCTGGACAATGGAGGCGAGTCTTTATTTCCACTTCATAAGTGCAATTGCAAAAAAAAATGTTTTAAATTATATATTGTTATGTTGTTATCGGCACAATCTTTGCCTTGATTTCTGCTTGTCTCTTGCTCTTTTTTTGTCCGTCTAGACAAGAGGACAGACAACTGGCTGCTGGTCCACTCCCCTGCTCCTATCAGCTGCATCTTCCTGTGCTACCTGGTCATCATCTGGGCGGGGCCGAAGCTGATGGCCAAGAGGCAGCCAGTGAACCTCAGGCCTGTCCTCGTAGCCTACAACTTTGCCATGGTCTGCCTGTCTGCCTACATGTTCTATGAGGTACTGCTGTGCTGAATGTGGGTCGACAACCTCCCAAACGTTCATCAGGTTAGGAACAACTGGGTTGTGTAAACCTCCACCCTCCGAACTGGTCCAGTAGTTCGAGGGGCAATCATTTATGGAACAACAACAAAAAGATGTAACGTGATTTTGTCGTCAAAGCTGCGGTGATCAATATTTTCCTGTGAACGATCATAAAATCACTACGTGAAAGGGGTTTCTCACCCAACTATGTAGTTCCCTTCAGCTCTATTGAGCGTTTTAACGCCTTTCAGGTTGTTCTTTTGATTTTAATGGGCACCTTTGTTGTTTTGGTCTCGATGCTCTCTTCTACTCCTATTCCACCAACATGGAACCGGTTCTGTTCCTGTTCACATTAGGGGTCGACTGATATGGCTTTTTCCGGGCCGCTACTGATACTGATTATTACAACAACCATGGACGGGGAACTTGCTAAAGTTCCGAGAGCGGTGACTGCGGCTGCATCAGAGCCAAAGTAGCACATTTTAAAATGAAATTATGTTATCGGCAAATCGTTAAAAAAAAAGGCAGATACAGATAATCATAAAAATGTTCAATATCGTCTCCAATAATCGGCCAGGCCGATAATCAGCTGCCCCCTGTGGCCAATTTTTTTTGTACTATTAATAGGACAAAAACATCCTCCATAGACATGAGGTCAGACCAGAGGTAAATCTCAGGGGATCCCACGGTTTTTATGTTTCCCGGTCACCGTGACAATCGTCAGTCCAACAGGAAGTGATTTCGCTCATTCACGGCCAAATCTCTGTGCGAAACAGAATGGGATGAAAGGTCCCCGTGCTGATTGAGAGAGAAACCAAAGCGGACATGAAAGCAGCCTTTGTCTTTCCAGTTCACAGCCTCTTCCTGGTTGGCCAGATACAGTCTGCTGTGCCAGCCAGTCGACTACGGTGACAGCCCGCTGGCCCTCAGGGTAAATGATTTTTCATATGCCTGCATTTTACGTGACAATTTTCCAGCTAAAGCCCCATATGATCTCTTACAGCCTCCAAAAGAACCCATCCACATGTTCATGTGTCGCCTAAATCTACTATTTTAACACATTCTCAGTATATTCATCTTTCTGTAAACGGACACAGCCAGATAATAGAATGTTAACTGATGAATATTCAACAGCAGAAAAAACGAGAAAAAAATAAAATAAATAAAAATTATATATATATATATATATATAAACAAACGTTTTCATGTTGTTGCACAGATGGCTAAAGTTTGCTGGTGGTTCTACTTCTCCAAAGTGATCGAGCTCAGTGACACTGTGAGTACAAAAGGGAGAAAACTAATCACAAATGACATGTAAAATCTCCAAAATTATAGTGATAGACTTTTCTCACGTGTACGTGTTCCGGTACCTGCTGAGTAAAACACACGGCCAAGTTATTTTACTGTAGGCCTGCCTTTCCTGTGTTTTTTACGTGGCTCAGATATTCTTCATCCTGAGGAAGAAGAACGGCCAGCTGACGTTCCTCCATGTCTACCATCACGCCACCATGATCTTCAACTGGTGGGCCGGGGTTAAATATGTGGCCGGCGGCCAGTGTGAGTATGAGTCACACAAAATGTCATGACAAGAGAACAACTTGTGCAAATGATATCCATCTATTAACAGGAGAACACATACAGTTCATCTAATGGCACGAAATGTAATACTCATGCTGTGTATTTGTCCATAGCTTTTCTGATTGGTCTGATCAACTCCCTGGTCCACATAGTGATGTATGTGTACTATGGTCTGGCAGCTCTGGGGCCGAGCGTGACCAAATACCTCTGGTGGAAACGCCACCTCACTTCCCTGCAGCTGGTCAGTATCCGAGTGCCCCTCACTGACATTCATTTCTACGTCCACTTTACCCCTGTGCCGCTTTCATTTCCTTGTTTCAAGCCACTTTGATATGTTAATGTGGCCAAATGCCTCTTGGGTCACCTCTTTGGGTAATTTAGTTTTTTTGTGATCTGCTCGCTTTTCATGCAGTCTAATTATTTTTTGGTTGATTTGTGAAGCAAAATTTGAAGCTGCAGTTCCACCTGTAACATAAAGACAGCGGACCTCCCCACTCTGTTTACTGCAAACATCTATTGCAGTAAGCAATTGTAATCCAATACACTTTTTTTGCCAAAAATCAGCAAATATTTCCTCATGGTCCACTAGCTGTCGGTTTCTGTGTTCGCAGAAATTCAATATATTGTCCATAACTGCGTGTTCGTATAAGTATAATCACCAGCAACAAAGGACCGATGTTTTTCGTCAACTTTGAATGAGTTAAATACAGTTACATGAGGTGGACCCGACCTACGTGCAAGTCGCCATGTTTGCTACGTCGTGTTGTATACGGTTAAACAAAACAGTCCAGAATACGTCGCATTCGCGTTGAATTTCCAGCGCTGCCGGAAACCGGAAATGGAATCAGCGGTTTGGAACTTTACCTCCAGCGCGTCAGTCTCCCAAACCCGAGGCTGTGGGTTCGAGCCAGAACCAGTGCAGTCATAAAATCCACAACAAACAATCTTTCTCCAAAAACACTTACTCCCCCTTTAAACATTTTTGAATAAAGTCTTTTCCTTTTAGCAGCACGCATGTGAAATTATGGTACTACCAGATTTGTCGTCTGAAAACTCATGAGCCTTTTTCCCTCTCATGAGAGATTGGTTACGTGCCCAAGAATCCGACCTAAGAAAAGCTCAGAGTTTCCTGAGAGGTCCGACGTGGACACCTCCCGCTCGGATCGCCATTGTTCTGGCTGGCTGTTGGCATAGCTAGACAGATTAGCGGCACTGATGCGCCGCAGACACGACAACTACTGGACCATCTGTTTTCTTTTTATTGAGTTGATGAGGAGACAATACACCCTGTAGTGTGATTTTTTTCCTTCTATGTGGCCACAGCATATATAGGTCAGTATGGTGGCTGACTGGCCATTATGTAACAATAATAGTACTGACCTTAGACGTGACCCCCCCCCCCCCCCCCCCCCCCCCCCCCAAGCCTTCATTACACTCGGCTTCACAATGTGGTGAGCTGAAGCTAAAATGGTGGAGTTGATTGGGGAGATTAGAGACTGTATTTCTTTGTTTTTGTGTGTACGGGGGGTGGGAGGGCAGGTGGGGTCTTTTGCGGGGTTTTTTAGAGGTAATTATTGTATACATTGAAAGGGGGAGGGGGTGTGATGTGTAGTGGGAAGCATTGTTACATGCACAGCATCAATTATGTACATTCAAACATAATTTCTGTCTGCATGGGGCACAAATACTGCAGGAACTCTATGAAGCGCATGGATATAGATCAGTCTATATGGCAGTGACCGATCTAATCAGCGTCATGTAGACTAGTAATGCATCACTTTTCCAGCTAAGTTGGTTTGGCGTTCTTGTCTGTGTCTGATCACGGTGGTTATCAGTGTAACAGCTTCGGCCAACTTTGCACAGTCGTCTGAACTTTACTGTGCCTTCTATTTCATGACTTATAATATTTTAACTTAGTTATTTAATTGCACTTTTTAGCATAAGACTGGTCTTTCACTGAGATTTCATATTGTGTCTTTTAAAGTGTCCGTATTGTGTCTTTTAGGATTTTTTTTAATGAGGAAATAAACTTTTTTCTGTTTGGTGTGGCAATATCAGATTTTCAATACACTATTATCGTGACCAAAAGAGTTCACTACAGTGATATTATCATCTTATCTATAAACTTTTAATCTTTTTTTTTATAAAGAAAATCAAATAATAACGATAAAGCAATCAGTGGGATTAATCTTTAACCCTTTTTTTGGCAAAATAATTAATTTCAAAACCATACAGTAACTGTGTCATGGCAGAAAGAAATTGAAATCGTTTAATTTAATTAATTTTCGAAATAATAGCGGTATCCATAAGAATGTGAGTTCTTCCGCTCATTATTAAGTAATTTTGTGATTGTCGGAGAAAGCATTGAATTCTTGGTGTTTGAGTTTTCCTATGGTAAAGGCGTGGTTGTTATATTCCTTTATCATTTCTGGTGTCTTTCCATCCGTCTCTCGCCCCTTTCAGCTCCAGTTTTTCATAGTAACCATCCACACCGGCCACAACCTGTTTGCCGACTGCGACTTCCCTGACTCCATGAACGTCGTCGTGTTGGCCTACTCCCTCAGCCTCATCGCTCTCTTCGGTAACTTCTTTTACCACAGCTACCTGGCGAAGAAGAAGAAGAAGACGTGAGGAGATGAAGAAAGAAATCAGGTGTTTATATGAGAACAACTTTTTCACGGAGACATAGAAAATAAGAGATGAGATGAGAGGATTTGGAAACGGGGAGTTGATCCAGAAAAGTTTCTTCCTTTCTGTTATGTTAATGACTGTGTTTCTCATATGTACAAATGGGAAGTTGAGCATATTTATGTTTCTTTTTTAAATAAAAACAAACATTTTACAAATACTACATGTGTTATGTTATAATATTTGCGGATTGAACACACTCGTAGAGATGATCATTGTACTTCCGTCTTCCATTTACTACATAAATCCTCCTTTTCATTCATCGAGTGCACGACCACAAGCACAGTCAGCACACACACATACACACACAAATACAAACACACACACAAATACAAACACACACACACACACACACACACACACACACACACACACACACACACACACACACACACACACACACACACACACACACACACACACACACACACACACACACACACACACACACACACACACACACACACACACACTAAGCCTGGTTTCATCTCTCCCCTCCCCCCAGCCGCTAATAGATGAGACATTCTAATCACTATCAGAGTCGCTTTAGTCTTCTCTTGCACCCATTGGCTGGGAGTCACAGCCAATAGCCGTTGGCCGTCATTAGCTCTGTATCCTGCTCTTCATCTATTCCTCCCCTCCTTTTTTTTGTGCACCGCGGTCTCCCTACCCAGTTTAATCCCTCTTACCAATGGGGAGACCCCGGCCCACAATCCCTCCTGCCCCATCTGTCACAGTATGCCAATGTGGTCGCCTCTTCTGCTCCCCCCTGTGGACAGAAATGAGGGAACTGTAAGATGAGTGCTATTTTTCTACTTTTATCTCCAGCAGTATGTTTGTTTTTGACAGAACACGACATGAAAATGCACTTTGAAGAAACTCCACACAGAAAAGGCCCTGGTTGGTTTGAACCGGGATGCAGGATTTATTTAATTTACAATATTCCACAATTATCACGCTGGCTAGCCCTACTCCTCACCTAAGAGGTAGAACATTTTGGCGTCTAAGGAGCAATGTATGAATGACTGGGCTGCCAGATGTGTTCGTACACATGGAACGTGGACATGCGTGACCTTCATTCCTTCAGACTGTTTCACACTCCTCCACTGATTAACAGTTGGGAGGAAGGGGGAGCAAATGGAAGGAAGAAGGAACATAACAAGCCATGGATTTCAACATTACAACATTTTGAAATATATATATATATATACATATATATATATATAAAAAATGTCTTTGCTACTAGTGAGAAAGGTTGTTCAACCCATTTATTTGCGTCAAGGATACACACGGTGCACTCTGGTGAGTGGTGAGTGAATGTTGCAAAAAAGAAAAAAACTCAACAAGGCAACTTGAAACACGTTTGAGTAAATGATCACAACAAATTTCCTCTCTTTTTTTGGTAGAAGAGAAGCTCCTCCGATGACTGGAACACTAAGTGTGTGTGTGTGTGTGTGTGTGTGTGTGCGTGCGTGTCTCACAACACCGTATGGCCAGTACTAAAATAACATAGGGCTCACTTGTGGGGCATTATATGCCATATTTTGTTGCTGGCAAGGACCTAATCTGCTTGGCATCTCATATCACAAGTGTGTCACGCGCACACGCACGGCCTGATTGCCAGAGGCCCATTTAAAGAGTGATGTCCCTCCGCCTCGCTGCAGGCACAGCTCCAGGTTGATTACCGCTGAGTGCTGTGCAGCTCAGGCATGACTGGCTCTCTGGCAGGCCGTCACCTTGATCAGCTTACATTGCTTCTTTGCAACCAGGTGACGGGTTTCATCCCGAGTGTTCGGGGAGTCGGTGGGGGGGGGGGGGGGGGGGGCGTTTGAGACGACGCCAAGTTAGTTACAGGTGACCCTTAATACCCCTCACATACATATGACTTGATTCAATGACTTTTTCATTGGTATGCGCGTTAATTAAAACGCCGCAGTCAGACGGAGCGGAAAAAAAACCAAAAAACCCGGAGCTGTGAGCGTGCTTTAATTCGCAGAATCTAGTTTGTGAATGACTTTATCCCGGTCTCCTTGGAAACGCCGTTAGACAATGTTTGGGCTGCTGACGGCTAGAGGCAGACTGTAATTAATAATCAGGTTAGAGGGAGAGGAAATTGAAGCGCCCTCGAAGCTGCTGCTGCCGCTGCTAACTTCCTAGCCTGTGGGAGGGAAGGGACAGACACACACACACACACACACACACACACACACACACACAGATATAGCTGTTGACAGTGAGAGAGGTTTCGGGAATAAGAGGCTGGTTAAGTGCGCTTGAAGGTGAGCCACTGGGCTGATTCATACAATGAGGGTTAACAAGAGGCTGCAGCAATCTCAGCACGATGGGAGATACTCAACCCGCAGACGGGCTAGTGTTAATCAGCCAGCCAACCAGCTCGTAGCTTCCTGTCAAGTGTGTGTGTGTGTGTGTGAGTGTGAGTGTGTGTGTGCGTAATTAACAAGCATGAAGCTCTAAGTAGTCACCAATACAGAGGAGAGAAAAGCAGAGGATCTTTTTCTTTCCCCCCTCGTTCTACATTTATGTCTGTTAAAAAGCATCTATCAGTCACCTTGTCGCCACTCGTGTCCGTGCGTGCGTCTTTGTTTTCAACAAGAGGAACCCCATCTGTCGGTCAGACCATCCCCATTTGTGGACAATGGGATGAACCCAGCGCCGCCTGTATCTGTGTTATCAAAGTTATACGGGGGCGTGCCATTTATCTCGACAGGCAGAGAAGCTTGATTTGTGGCTTTGATTGTTTGCCGTGGGTCAGACGACCTTGGATAATAATTTCGGGATGGGCCCCGGTCCACAGGGTATTGTTTGATTTGATTGAGGTCTTACATGAACCTGATTCTGTAAATTTGAGCCCCGCCAGCTCAAATTGATTCCTGGTCGCGCTGTCACTTCTTATTCAGAATTCAGAAGTGCTTTGGTTATTTTGAGCATAAGGAAGACTAAATGCTGTGAACTCCAGCATTTGCACCGTTTGACCATAGCACAAATGTTCCCCCTGTCAGTCAAAGGATACTAATGTCCTCTTTTAATGCAAAATGGAGAAAACTAGCGGAAAACAGTGCTGAACTGATGATTGTGACATGACATGAAGTTATGGACATATTTTAGATTATATATATGAATATATATATATATACATATATATAATCATGCATAAAGGTCAGGCTAATGGTCAGGAAGTTTGCTCACTGTTAAAATGCAACCGTCCCTTACAGTGATGTCCGCGTGGAGTATCGTATTGTTATTTTCATTTGTACAATATAGTTTAGGATTTCAGATGAATTCGAAAACTCAAAAGTTACACGTTCATTACAACATTGTTTGAACTTGGTTTTAAGTCAAAGTGGTAGGTGTGTTGACAGATTATTATTCTTTGAACAGAAAATTTCATGAAATGTAAACAATTGAAAGGAAAATAATCATCATGCGTGCATCTTGGTAACTGGACACAATACAATTCACACAAATATCCCAAATCTACCTGTCATTATTGCCAGTGATGTTGACTTGTGTACCAAAGTATGAGAATAATTATTCCACATTTTTTTCTAGCCAGAACATAAAACACCTAAGGTTTCTGACATAATTACCAGTATGTCCTTTGTCTTTGTATTTCCAGCAAATACAGGAGGTCCAATAACAGACCTCAGCATTGAAACCACTATTTTTTGGCAACACATTACAAGACACTGGAAAGCCTTCAAGCAATCACTAAACCGAACGCTGCCTAAACTGGGATCCTCCTCTCACATCTGTTCACATTCACCGCTATAAAGTACATGGTTTTCTTCCAGGGTGGTTATTTAAGAATACAAGAGGTGGGCGACACACATAATATGCCAGATGTAAGCAAAATTATCCTTGAACATTTCCATAACCCAATTTAAGAGAAGTCCCGAAAGAGTGATGTAGAACATTTTGGCTCACCTTGCCTGGAAAGCCTCTTAACTGTGACATATTATGCTCATATTCAGGTTCATACTTTTAATTTGGGTGACCACTTGAAAAGGTTTACATGCTCTAATGTTCAGAAAAGGCATCAGTGTTCTCATACTGTCCATTCCTGCAGCTCCTCTTTTCACCCTCTGTCTAAAATGCCTGGATTTCTTTTAGCCCCGCCTCCCGATGAACCCCAGTCTGCTCTGATTGGCCAGCTGGGCCAGTCTGTTGTGATTGGTCAACCGATTTTCAAAAAATTGTCGGAAGTGCCACGCCCCTTCGCCAGAAAAGAGGAGATTCTCAAATCGCAGGTGGCGTTTTCCCGAAAGAGTCCAACTGTAACATCACAGTGGGAGAGGCAATAAAAGAAAAGTTGGTCAATATAAAGAATATGGTGGAAAAGATGCTTTATGCAGCTACATTACTGTACCCTCAACTCTGACTGACTTCCAGCGTCCCTGGCATGTGGGTCTTCTTCTGTTTCTCTGATATTCCTGAGGCTGAGGGATTTTGTTTCTTATTTCTGACTTGAGTTGACGGGACAACAGCTCTATTTGCTAACCGTCACAGTGACGGCATGCAGGGCCGATGACCTCAGTCCGGTGCTTTGTACAGTAGCTTTGACCAGAACCCAGGTGCTACTTCCAGTCTTCATGTCTGTCATAATGAATTTGTAAGCCAATTTAACTTTGCATTATTGTTACAAATATAATGTCCAGGACAGCTGGTCATTAAATACTAACTAAAAATGTTTTTCATTCCCTGTCTTGCTCTCTGTTAAACACTCAAACGTAGTACAAAGCTCTCTGTCCTCTGCTCAGCCCAGCTCACACCTTCACCTGCATTATTTAAAGCAGCAAGGTATTTCTCTTTCCTCCTCCCTCCTCATTTTTCCCTTTACTTTGTTCTTTGCTCTCCTTGCCTTTCGACGATTCCCCCAATCTTTTTTATCACATCTCCTCTACTCCTCTCCTCTTCTTGCCTCATCCTGTCTACTCATCCATACATCACATCCTCTCTTCAGAGTCCTTGTATTTGTCCCGTCTGGTCCCAATCCCTCTTCTTTGCCCTCAACTCTTCACACTTCTCGTCCTCCCTCGTCTCCCTCCTGCCATCCTTTCCTCTCATCTCTGTCCTACCTTTCCCACCCCTTCTCCTCTCCGCCTCCCCCTCCCGCAGTCACCCCTCCTCTCAGCAACCCGGTTCACCCTCTGATGATTGCCGAGCACATTTCATTTGACACGAAGACAAAGGGCTGAGTACACATGTGGTTTCTCTGCAAGTCCCATGTAATATGAAATATTAATGCGGGCATAATTTGGCTCCCTGGATGGGGGGGCGGTGGTGGTGGCGGGGGCTTTATAATCACCAGTGACTCCCGCTTCCTTCCCCCAAAGGATGGCGAGGCTGTCAGGATGGATTGAGGAACAGTAAAGATAACAACAGCAGAATGTTTACTGTTGGCGGCTACCGTGGCCTATTTCTGTCTCAGTGTTTAATGGTTAGATTGGCTCGTTGCCCGAGTCCCTGACAGGCTCTTCAGAATGAAAGGTGCTAGGTGCAGCATTTCCAACCATGAATAGTCATGGTCAAATTAGATGCGATGGACTGGAATAATAACCATAAACATTTTGGTTGCCTCTCTGTAGCACAACAGTGCCATTACCAGTCCTATGTCCAGTATATTCGCCATAGACCACTTTGCTACAAAGATGTTCCTCCGCTTTCCTCCTTTTCCATCGCTTTGCTCCATCAGTTTTCTCTTTTTCTTTCCTGAGAATGAAAAATGTTTGTGAGAAACTCTTGTTCCTCCTTCTTACGACCAATCACCAATTGTCCTGGAAAGCAGCCTATGAAACTTTGAAATTGGACAACCTTTTCTTTTTTAAGTGACAAAGTCTGCAAAGTCCTATCAAAACAGTTCTGTAACGGGACGGCACAAGTCCAAGGCTGGCATTCAGACCTTTACTGTACTCAAGCAGGGCTTTCCAGAACACAAGTAAATTTAATGGTGTACTGTACTTCTGCGTAGGATCGTTTGTGTCTGTGTGTGTGTGTCACTCTGCAGTTACACCACCGAAACACTAAATTTGGGTGGTAAGTTACTATGGTAACACTTTAAAGTATTAACATCTGCTATAAAATGTCTAGAAAACGTATGACTTACAATCAATAAGCAGTAGTGAGGAGGGTATTGAGGTAAAACTCTTTGTTAAATAGCCTAGTGGTTGTAGAATATTGTCATGCAGAATACAACATTATGTGTTTTATGATGACAAATGTAAAGCCAATGTGCAACATGCATGCTAATAAGCAACTAGTTAATAATGAATGAAAAGTGTATAGTTAATATTAAGTATTACCATTGCTCTTATTGAAGGTGCTGCAACACCAAAAAGTGAGAAGACGTCAGAGAGGATGACGTTTGTGCCCTTTGACCCAAACAGAAGGACAGCGAATTTCCTGTGCTTGTCCGACCAATCACGGTCGTTGTTTCGTGTACTTGCATATCTAGGGAAGTACACATCAGGCTACAGTATTGGGTAATGTAATTACCTTTACTTTGCAGATACAAATTTGACTTTATTGATGATAATCCAATGATATATAACAATTTCAATGCATCCCAATTAAAGGGTGCTCTGTGCATAGTGAATATTCTTTTCTTTTAATATTGAAGTACATTTTACTACTGGTGTTGTTGTATTTTCTTCACCAAAAGTAAAAAAGTAAAAATGTGAAAGCAAGATTTCTTTATGAAAAATAAATAAAGTATAGGTTCTTGCATCCTGCTGTAGGAGAGCAAATGAGCTAGTTCAGTGGACTTAGTGAGCTCATTTTTTGAACAGCCAAGAATAGCTGAGAGACACGTCTTTAAATGACAAATCTGCAATTCAGCCAAATCCGCGGGAGAGATTTTATGGAGGCAGCAGAAAAGCGTCGGTGAGATCGGTGCAAAGTCAAATTTGCGCTTGTCAAATTGCGCATGCATGTTGCAGTCCCCTCAGTGTCACGTTCATTTGATCCGGTTACTGTTGCACCTGTCCACGTCTGCTTCATTCCAATTACTCTTTTTCCAAGCAAACACCAGTTGGGATAACATGTGGGCATGCGCCGGTGTTTGTCTAATGCACTGTTTTCCGTGTGTCCCTCTATCTGTACAAAACACGAGCTCAAAACTTTTGCACCAAAGCCAACGCACGTACGCCCGCCTGCCCGCACGCACGCACACAAACACACACACACACACACACTTTTCTCATGGGAAACAGCATCTTGTGCCCCGTCTTTCTCTCTCTCTCTCTCACTTCATTTTCTCTCTCTTGCACACACACACACACACACACACACACACACACACACACACAAACACACAGACACACACACACACGCACGCACGCACGCACGCACGCACGCACGCACACACACACTTTATGCAATTAAATTCTATCTACATACTTTCTTTCTCGCTCACCCTTTCACACACAAAAAGGTTTTCCTCATGCACATAAACACACGCACGCACACCCACACGAGCTACAGTTGCATCACTGGTGAATTACGACGCCGTTCCGCGTTATTAAACATGACACTCGGCCCAGATAATGGAGCCTTTCTTCAGCTCAATTTGGAAGGCTAATCTCATTGCTTTGATTAGCAGCAGCTTCATTTGCATATCAAGGCCTCCCCTCCTTTAATTCCTCCATCACAACCCCCCCCCCTTTATAGCTGTAGATAAAAGGAATCTATCTATATGTATCTTTCTTTAGAATCTTTCCCCCCTCCCCCTTCCCCTCTTTCGCTCCCTTGTTCATTTGTTCCCATTCTTGTTTTCTCTTTTCTCGTTTTTTCATATTCATCATCGCATCTATACTGTTGTCTTCATCGCTCTCTCTCTTCGCAGTCCTGAGACCACTGTGGCGTGTGTGTGTGTTTGTGTGTGGGGATGTCTTCCAAGAACAAGAACAAAGGCAAAAGGAAGAGTGTTCGCTGACATTTGATTGGACATGAGGTAATGGTCAGTAGAGTGAGTTACTTATTATCCAGTATGATTCACACTTTAAGGGATCGGAAGAAGAAAGAAAGGGAACATCTCGCAAATGTTGAAATTGCAGCCTACTATTAAAGTGTAACCACGAGGTTACAGCGCAACAATAAACTCAGACAATTGTACTTTGCTCACTCTTCACTGCTGTGAGTCGTGACATTTGGGTTCGACCTTGAGATGAGCAGACAAAAATTTATGTCAAGAAAACAATAACTCAATTTTCAGCCCATTCTGTACAACACCTTCTTTTGTTGCAAGAGATATAAGCTCCTGACATTTTTTTCATCATCGCTGGTTTTTTTACACATTTGTGCATGTTGAAAAGTGTTTAGATAAATCAATAAAAAGAGCAATATCTCTCTCTCTATATAATGATAAAACTTCAGGCTTATTTGCCAAATTACCATCATCCACACAACTGAGATTTATATGAATGATTTTGTAAAAACTATGTGGCATTAAAGTTTATATATAAATTTTGATCTTATCTTACATGACATTGATTTATTAAGCTGCAGATTAGAAGAAAATAAAGTTTAGTCATTTATGCATTACAAGTTGTAGAAACAGAGATTAAGGGGATTATTGTTCAAATTCTTCCTAAACGTGGTAAAGACAGACACATCAAGTCATTTGGATTTCCTTTTACCTTCTTTACAATGATAGCAGTGAACAGGGTTTACTGTGAAGCAGCCATAGCTGGAAGTGTTTGGTATTTAAAACTGGACCATGAGAATAAACTAAATTTGAAACCACAGCGACTCAGGCACAGTAGAAGTTATAAAAGTAGAGCAGCCGAACACAGAGATGTCTCTCTCATACACAGCAGTGGAGAGGAGCCGTCACAGGTTCACACAAATCATGTGAATTTAAACAACGCCCATTGCAAGGTGGACAATCATAACTTACATTATTCAAAATGTATTTCTTTTACATATATAATTATGTGTCTTTGATATCTGTGTTTTTGCAGTCATAAGGGAGGAAAGCAAGTGTGTCTGATCCCATACCAAGTATTACCATTTGTGATCCATTGTCTGAATCCCTGATATTGATGATCATGCTTTCTATTATTAAAATATGCTAATGCAGGGGAAGAGTCATGTGGTAGTTATGAGGTGATTGCAATTTGTAATTATTTGCCAAAATTGAAGCTTTTTATTCTATTATGCTCTGGTACACTTTATAACATGAATGTTAAAATATGAAACCATTTTTAATCATGTTAGTCAACCCCTGTTTATAGAGGGAATTCTCTACAATAAGTGAATAAAACCTTGTATTGGAGGTGACAATACAATGGTGCTGATCCGGCCTCTCTACCTTCAGTTTTGTAAAGAGGTAAAAGTACTGTAGAAGAAATAACAGTACCACCATGGACAAACTGATCTGTCAAAAGCAAAAGTCAAGCATTCAAATTAAAGAAGAATTCAGTACAGTATTAGCATCAAAAAATACATAAAGTACCGATGAAGAGATTATCTAGAATGGTAAAAGTAGGGTTAGTTTAATTTCAAAAACTTTATATACTACTACTATGGATATTTTGTTGCTTAAGCTCTAACAAAATAAAATATATTATTAGTTGATCATATTTTGTATTAATACAATGCACCATTTAAAAAAAATTTAATTTTCATCTCCAAAGAAACTTGAGAGAGAAGACAAACCTGTGGCCACATGGAAAAAGATAAATACAAAGAAAAAACAGTAGCTGGACATTATGCAACATTATGCGTAATGAAAATGTTGCACCACTAAGTACTATCTAGAACAGGAGTGGGGAACCTTTTTTTAAACTTTTGCTTATGATTTTATCCTTTGCTAATTTTTTATAATGTTTTTCAATAGTGCATTTTTGCATTGATGTAAATTCACTTAATACATCGCTCAAGAGTCTCTATTGCAGTGGCCGGCACTGCTTCTCTTTGGCGAGGACCTGGTGTCAGAGGCGTCTGACCATGATGACGATGACGCTTGAGGCTGGTTGTAGCCAAAACTATTTTCTGCACAGCTTATGCAAAGAGAGTTTGTTCCTCAAATCAAACAAACAGCAACAGACTTGTTGTGGTTGTTATCTGTTGTTTCATATGCGGGCCAGAGAGAGAAACTGGAAGTTTCTTGTGGTGTGTTTTATTAATATCTTGTGACATACTGTATCAGTAATCCGCTCTGGGACGGTTCGCGAGACAAACTGACACTCTCCTGCAGAGCGGCAACAAGGCTCCCTCACAAACTCTCCTTTCGGAACGAGGCTTCAGCTTCTTGGCTGTCAGCTTCTCTCGAAGGAGAAATGGTAGAATGTTGGAATGTGGTCTTGTGAAAAACGGCCCGTTTGTTGTCCAAAGTCCACAGAAGAGCACTAACTGTATTCAAGAGCATTTTTTGTCTGAATGTTTCCAGCTGCGATGGCGCTGGAAATCTGCCTTTTTTCTCCTTTTCTTCACAGTCGCCACGATGCTTTTCCACGGAGCACCGGAGAGGACATGGAGAGGGGGGACAAAAAAAGAGAGATGTGCTTTTGGCAGATCCAGCAAAACCTTTGTGAGATCTCTGTTTTAACATACGTGAGAGACATCGGATCTCGTCGCAAAGCGTATTGACTTGGCAGCCCTGGTTAAAATCATTAGCAACCGAATACATTAGTTACTTCACAGCTTTTGCGAGATCTCGCAAAAAATGTCCCTTTCAGGGCTCCATACTTTTCCTAAAAGACAAATTGACACACAAGTAATTCCTTGACCACCCTGATGACTACTACTGTGTTAAAAAATTAATTTGTGTCATGAGGATGTGGTTTTTCTTTTTGTATTTATGAGTGGTTTCCCAGGCAAAAACAAATTCAGATGTTCTCCGCCCACATTCTGGAAGGTCAATGTAAGGAATTCAAAGGGTCGACCTGAACCCGATGTCTCATCACGTTGTGCACCACAACACGTACAGTAACGAGCTCGTGTAAAAGATATAAAAATACAGCATGCGTGAAATCTGATGAAAATATTTTTTTTTTTTTACTGCATTTGTTCAGCACACTGACCTCTTGTGGGAGTGTGTGTGTGTGTGTGTGTGTGTGTGTGTGTGTGTGAGAGAGAGAGAGAGGAAAGACGGAGACAGTAAAGAGCAAGAGATAATGGAGTCCTTTATAGGATGTTGGCCAATACGATGTTTTATGTATCTATAAAGACCTTCAAGGCCATGTTGACTTTTCGCAGGGTGGAAACGCTATCAGTGGCCTGTGGAATTGGCCGCACAGTGAGAGAATCGAAGTTAAGTGCAGCATCAAAAGCTTTTACCTATTCACCCTCCGGCAGCATTGAAAGCCAGAGGTGCTTCAGTCACGCAGTCACCTTAATGGACAATTTTCAGCATTTTGCTGTAATTCTGTGGCCATTGAGTGTGTTTGTCGTAAAGGAAGACTCAAGGAGTGCTCGCCGATTTTATTCAATTTGCCGCCACACTTCTACTGTCAGAACCCTTTCCATTACCTGAAGGAAATAATATTGCTCCATATGGATATAGATTTCAGTTTATAGTGTCAAAAAGTACTTCAGTCACATGAGGACAGATACTCTTTTAACACATCCTAATATGTTCCATCCCAGAGGATGAAAACAATACAGATATATTTTTCAACTTCCCTCATCCAATTCGATCCCCAAATATGCCTCAGAATCACTGTTCACACATTAGCTGCTTAGCTACCGGCCGACAGGTAGACTTCACTTCTTGTGCACACTGTGCATTGTGTACTGTACATTCCACGGGGGCTCCGTGTTCCCTTCAGGTACAAGTACACACAGCTCACTATAGATAGCAACTTCATTACGTCTTGCCCGGAGACTTGGAAACCAACCGTTACGCTTACAGGATGATGTGAAGATGCCACCTGGCCCCAGTCAAGTGTCATCTTATGGTCAGAAAATCATTCAAATGTATCATCTGTTCAGTAAAAGATATATATTATTTCTCTGTGCCATAAAGCTGCATTTGCCTCAGCCTTTACACAACTTTATTTAGGAATAATGTAGCACTAATTCATTACGGTTTTGTCTATTTTTTGTCACAAGGCCCCTGTACAATACAGGTGATTATGTTACAATGCATTGAAATGAAGTTTTCTTATTGTGTTGAGTGCCACACATTCCCAAACCAGTGTGCAACTGTTCAAATAATCAAGATCAACCAATCAAAGTCTGAGGCAGTTGTCCACTTTGTGATCCAGCCATGGCTAAAATACAAAGAAATGATTTGTGTGGCATAACACAAGTGTGTAAATTACACAGTACTCATGCAAAGAGTTGTATCAGTGCTGGTCTGTGAATAAAGTCCTTGAGTAAGTTTATGACGATCTTATTGCAGATCAGACCATTCACGATGTAAAGATAACAATCCACGGGTCAGACGGAGGGGTTATACCGTCAAACAAAGCTCTTTATTTGGGTTTAGAGTCTGCTGCAGTAAAAGTGGAAGACGTGACCATAAAGCCATAGCGAGCAAGTTCGTTGACCTGGAGGTGAGCGACCAGCTCGCCGCGATGAGCAGTCAGCGTTTTACTCACTGCCTCGGATCTCCATTAACGCCCGGTTACGCGGGCTATTGCCCCCCCCCCCCCCCCTTCTCTTGTAGCCCTCATTGGATGATGTAGTCATCATCTTCAGCTGTAATCGTTCTCTTGTGTCACCACAAGCGGATGAGGGAGGTGGCATGCGGTGTTACGGTATATAAACAAGGAGCAGCCTTGGTCCCAGTACCTTGCTTTTCCCTCAGCTTGCCTCAGCATCTCTGCTCACACACCTCCACCCACCACCAACACCACCAAGAAGATGGCCTTCGCTGGAAAATGGGAAACCGAGACCCAGGAGGGGTACGACGAGTTCTGCAAGCTGCTCGGTGAGAATGTAGACCGGATCTAAAGCCACTCTCTTGTATTTTTACTTTCTAGACCAATTTAGAGCTATTGGAACCTCACACTCTGTCCCGCTCTAGGTATCCCCGATGACGTCATCGAGAAGGGCCGCAACTACAAGCTGATCACGGAGGTCACCCAGAGTGGCAACGACTTTGCCTGGTGCCAGATCTACCCCACAAACGCCACAGTCACCAACAAGTTCACCATCGACAAGGAGTGCGACATGGAGACCATCGGAGGAAAGAAATTCAAGGTAGGAGGGAAAGAATACAGACATTGTTTCTTAAATTGTCTCTAGTTCCAACATGAAACCATGAGAGTGAACGTATCCTCCTGGTTCTCTGACTGACTCGCTTGCTTTCAGGCCACCGTGCAAATGGAGGGAGGCAAGCTGAGCGTGACCTTCCCCAACTACCACCACACCTCTGAGATCGTCGGAGGCAAGCTCGTCGAGGTAAACACACGCTCTTGTGCTAATTTATTGCTGAGGGCTTGACAATGTTGCATTCCCGCAGGTTGTGAGTGGCATTAGCTCACGAGGAAAACGGTCTCAAAACGTAGCGCATGGTGCAAAAAATCTGAGTTGAAGTGACATTATTCTCCAAATGAAACTAAATCTCGCCTTTGTGCAGAACCTTCTGATGTCATTACAATTTCTGCTTTTCACAAACTCTCAATAATGAACCTATAATTCTTGGAAAATGAAGAGTTATAGTGAACAAATGTCTTTTGATGATATATATTAAAGTATAACAAGGCCCTGGAATAACGTTTTTCCTGTTTACTTCTTTTTTCTGTCTCTCCCTAGACCTCCAAAGCTGGTTCTGTCATGCTGAAGAGAACCAGCAAGAAGCTCTAACTGCAGATCGACCCTTGACCTCTGTAACATTAACAACAATGACCTCAAAACTACTACAGTGAATAAACGGAAGATAACATGAACATGTTTCCGTCCATACTTTCTAGTGTGTCTGTGTGCATCCTATTGTTGTAAGGTTCATTTAGGGGTAGTGTGGGATTTTACACATTAAAAATAGGGTTTATGCAAGAATTAGGGCGAGGCAATGGAGCCAGTGGATCCAGACCCTGCAACTTATGAACATAAGACTTTTTCATTACTGACATAAGCTCTACGTTTGTCAGTTCACACACAGAAAAACGTATCCACGTGTCTCCTGTGACCACTCGCTATCAGGTCTCACCACCCATTCTCTATATGCAAAGAATAACATACATCATTTCCATTTCCAAATGCAGTGGGAGGCAGGAATGCATTTTAATCTTGCTCTACCAGCATAAAAGGAAAAAGATACAGACTGGGTCTTTTCCTTGCCCAAAGTCGCCCACAGTGTTTGACGCATACTTCTTCATGAAGGTCCAAAACCTTCCGACAGCATGGAAAAGTCAAACAGAACAGAACAGGGAAAATATAGAAAATATATAGTATATAATATGTCAAATACAAAATAATAAAACATGATTCACACTGACCAAGAAGTCTCTTCCACTAAAGAAAGAAATTTAAAAAATCCAGTATTGCTTCATTGGTCTTTCTCAAGAGGGACATGGGTTGCTGGGCTTTGGCATCAATATTTTAAGATTAAAAAATATATATATTTGCAGGAGGTTTTCTTTCTTACAAAACCCGGAAGTTCATGGTAAAAATCTGAGCGGGTGCAGGATCACTTCCTCACTCACTGACTAGCCAGTGGCACAAGGCTCAATGCTGCCACCGGTTGCTGGAAGCCGAATGAGACAACAGGACGACTGATTCAAACACGGTCTCCTGTAAACACTCTTTCGGGCCTCGCTCTTTGGGTTGATCGTCGACCCTTTTCTTCTTCTTTACACCCATCGTCTATTCTACCTTTCCTTCTTTCCCACCATTGTTTTTCTTATTCTGCTTTGCTTTCTCTCCCCTTTTTTTTTCTTCTCTCCCCTTCCTCCCTTTTGTACTCTTTTTTCGCTCTGCCCCCGTTCCTCTTCCGTGCGACGTTTTCCGTTTCGCCCCCCCCAACAGTACGCCCATTCTCCTCTGCCATCTCCTTCCCTCGTGCCCTCTCTTTTCCTCCCCTTTTTCTTGTCTCTCTTCACATCCACCCGATTTCTCTGTGGCTTCAAGCCAAGCAAACAATCAGTTAATTAACCAGCTCATTCCCAGGATCATTGAAGCAGCTCTCAGAGGAGCACTGTAAAGGCTCCCGTGTCTCTAAATTTACAGCTTCATTAAGTGGACCAGAGTAAGGTACAAATCTTTTGAATAAAATTGCCAGACTACAGCCCTAGTGTGTGTGTGTGTGTGTGTGTGTCTGCTGGCATTGACTCGAGAGCCGGTGACTCAATAGCTCCCTAATGAAAACAAAATCTCAGTTTTTTTGCCTCTGAGGTGGCGATTGTTTTGGTGTAATAATGAGCCGTCCTCTCTTGCCAGCGCCGATGTAATCAAGATCTCACGCTCCTGGAAAATTAGGGTTGGAAGGCAACAAGCAAGGTGTCATTTGGGCATGTTTGTGTAGCCCAGCACTGGCGCAATCACGCTGCAATATCACTTCCTTCATCCCCACAGACAAAAAGGCCTAATTGGCTATTTCCAAGGCTACTGTTTCTGATTGGCCATTCTGCCTCTTTCTGATTGGTTTCTGTCGAGGCGACCAGAAGTGGCGAGAAAATGGCTCGTTACCATCCCTGTGTCGTGTTTTCGCTTTCTGTTTTGTGATCTGCACCTTCAAGCACTCTTGAAGCCAAACCGGCGGTGTGAACTTGCATTCCCCCAAAAAACGAACTGCTCCTAACAGTAATTCATTTAATGAGGAATGTCTACTTTTACAACTTGTCATTTATAGTGCGCCAAAAGACCATTAATTAATGTCTTGTATGTAAATATTATCCAATGTTGATGATAAAAGTCCAGGAATAAAAAAAGAAACACCTGCAAACAAACCAAACCTCCCAGAGATCACCTTGAATTCTTACCTCCTCAAAGTGGACCCCACTCCTCACTACAAATATAATGGATGAGGTGATGTTTGTTTTCCATATTTGCAAAATGCAAGATAATTAATTTCATTAGAGGTCAACTACCCAAGGTTAAAACACACCACTGTCACCATGTATATTCCCCAAAATGACGTTCATCTGCAATGTTTAGGATGCTGTGTTGCTTTTCGCCTCTGTATTGTTTACTTATGCAAAAGAAAATTATGAATGGAAAGTACTTCATACATAATTAATGGGCGAATAAATAGCAATGCAACTTGTAGTTTGACATTAGAAACAATCTCTTTTAATAATACTTGTTTTATCTACTGTTTTTATCTACACACATCAAGAAAGCCTGATTTAATTCAAATTACACAGGACCGAACTCTAAGATCCAGCAGTTCTTGAAGCAGTCCTTTGCTTTCACTTGGTGACATGATATAATTCTAAGTTTTTAATCCTTGCTCAGGTCGTTCATCCGACTTCTCTATGTTATTATTATGTCCACTGGAAGCAGTCTCAAGTTAGTCCATCAACACTACACTTGCTGCTCAGAGGTCAGTGTTTACCAAACCAACAGCATAAACCTCCCTCATCTACATCTGTGACCCTTGGGTAACTTACAGGCGCCACATCAAGTCCCTGGTGTCACCCTATGTTCTCTCAACCCTATGTTCCCTCAGCCTGTGCGACAGAAGTGCGATTTTTGGTAATTAGTAGTCAATAAATGTATCAATTTACAATGAAGCAGGCCGACATGCCTATGTAGTATCTCTGTGTACTTAGTCAATACGTTTTCTTATATCAAAAATACATCATCAATAATCATAAATCATAATCCACTAACATGCTTTAATGCGCATTTAGATCTGATTCAGATGTGCTGATAATATACAATCTGATTATTAAAACGTTTTACCCTTCATAAGTTCAACACAGGCGGTCCATTGATCCATTCTGCTGCTACTCTAATGCGCTGCTGCTGCTGCTCACTTCCTTGAACTATTGAGACGCTCCGTGATCTGCGATTTTCTTGGGGAAAAAAATGGTCCGTTGGAGTGAATAGAGATATCGCTACTCTCTCTCTCTCTCTCAAGGGCTCTGGAAAATACTAAATATAAGCTCAGTGAAATTGCTTATATAGTAGAAATTACATCCATTTCTTTTTTTTAACACCATGTAACCTGTGCTCTGACTTTTTGTTCCATTTAACCACAAAATACATAATCATATTCAGTCTGTTTGCAGCTTCCTTTGTATCTGAGTGCATGCAGTCAAATTTAGCCCGACTTCATGAAACAGACCCAGAAATGCCCAGAAAACGGCATTTTCCCCCAATTTCTTTAAAGGGAATAAAAACTTTCTGTTTTTCTGTTTGCTATCATTGAAATAACTCTATCATTCCCAAGCCCCAATTTCAATCACAGCTGCTTAAATCACAGTGCTTTAGAGGATGCTCCGAATAACAAGACACAGATAGACTAAAAGAAAAGTGATTCAGTGGGGATGCGTGAGGAATCGAGACAATAATAAAAACTAGAAACAGCGGAGGGGAGAGAAAATATTCTGGGTAGGATAATGAAGGGGTGACATACCACAATGTGATTGGCATGTTAGGCATTAATAACCTGGAATTACCTGTAATAACCATGGTAACACTGGCAATTTGCTTGAAAGATCTCCTGTCTTGGTGAATGGCGGTCGGTCCAATTGGATGGAGGAAAGAAAACCAGGGAGCTCAATTTAGTATTATTGTGTGCTGTATTCTGTGACAAAGAACCCCCTGCTTTCCCCTCTCTGTGCTTCTATTGTTCTTTGGAGTTGTTCTGTCACTATTAACTCTACCCCAGGTGGGAATTCATTTTCCCGATTCTGAAACAGATGTATCCAACTTGCTCATGTGTGCACAGAGTCTGCAAGATGGCTTGTACCCGGGGTAAGCAAACATGGGAAGTGCAGCGTTTTAGTGGTTCATCTCTTCAAGATCCTTTTCTCAGCCAATGGTCCACACAGTCTAATCGAGAGAGCACAGTTTATTGCACTGTATTGTAAATGGCTTCATATGCTTTAAGCAAAGTGCTGGTTCGGGTTGGTCTGAAACCCCCCTAATGTGACTCCTTTCTGATCTTGGAATTGGGTGGGTTGTGTCCAACAATGTGTAACTTTCCAACAATGAAGACGGTTTGCTGACATGGGGAGCCAGTTGGATATAAAGTTGTCTCTCATGGTACTTTTGTCACCGTAACTGTGTACAAATGAGTGGTGCAGCACCACGAATTCTTCTGAGAGGAGTCTTTTCAAAATGCCACTATGGTTAAGCACGTCTCCCCCTCCTCTCTATGACAGCAGGCTTTTTGCCCCACCTTTTGAGTGGGGCTGTTTGGAAATCCTGTGAACCTTCCGGTCAATACGCTTGTCAGACACAACATCCTAATTGCACCATCCGACAGGTGGGGGCGAACAAGGTGGCCTACATAGTTTGATCGCCTGACAAATGTTCCCAATGAACATCGGTCAGTGACAGCCCGACCCAAACTAACCACCCATCTTCTGTAACACTACTTGCAATCCCAAGGCCTCCCACAAGCCACAACACCTCTGAGAGGATCTGACTTTAAGATGGTGGCTGCAAGGATAATTGGGCCTTTGCTGTGAAACACCCTGAACCATAAAACAGCCTCCATCCAAATAATGGAAGAGTGTGACATGGAATTTCATTCGAAAGACAATTTTATGTTTTAGTTTTGAAGATGCATTAATACCTTTTCACGTCCCACAGCGTTCTCTATGTCTTTGTTGCCTGGTTTGAACAACTTTTTAATCTATTTGATTCATAAAAACCCTTTGGTATTGGGCCACCCGTATAGAGTGGAATCCACTTCACATCCAGAATATGGGATAAGACTGGGCATATGGCAACCCTGTTTTTTTCCCCAATACTCTACTCATTTGTCCAATTCATGTTAAAACCTTTGTGAACAAAATTGTATTCTCTGTGTTAATGTTCCACTGTGGCTACTCTGTCCTTCTCCTGTTGCAGCTGGGTGACCGACTGCATGCTGCTCTGAAAGCATGTAAATTAATGCAGGGCTATACTTTGTGAAGGGGTGAATGCAGATCTCAATGCGTGACTGAAAGCCTGAGTGAATGCACAACTTGATTTAAGGTTGAATAATGCAGAGTATGAACGTAGGACTGAATAGCACAGTTGTTGCCAGCATCTCGACAGTACCCTCTTTTATTATGGAGGCAGCTCCCCACCACCTTTACTGCCCAGCCGATGTGACTGGAAAAAGGCATGAGAGTTTTTATTATTAATTCAAAATGTTAAAAGGTTTTGCCACAGATGAAATAAAAGGTGGTGTTTAAAGCAAAAGAAATTAAAGAGGAATAAAGATGACTTGTGGTAATGACCGTTGAAGACGAAGTGAGGTCCAAGAGGACTGAAACGGGACTTTACCACCACACTACTTTTCATAGGACAGGTGAGAAATTGAATTCTGATAGTTTGGGCTCCTCTTCTCCAACAAAGCTAAAACTATTACTCAAACTATGAAAAAAAAAAGTATTTGTAGTGGACTTTTTTGAATGATAAGTGTTTTGAATTATTTTATTGAAGAGATCAGACTGCTAGACTGGTGACCTACAGTTAAAGGTGAAGATGTCAGAAATCCTGACTCTTCTGAGCTAGTGTTGTAATTAGCCTTAAATATTAATGTGATAAAAAAGACTGAGTGACTCTTGAGCTGACCTGAAAGTTGTCTGCCACTGGAAAATGGGGCTAGAAGTTGTCGGCCATCCACAGACTGAGCACTCACACCAAATTTTCTTTCTTTGTATCTAAATGATGAGCGTCTTTTCTTCCTGTAAAAAACAACTTTGTCTGCATCAACAGACAGTGATGGTGATTTCTAGATCCCACCTTGCACCCTGATTGGAGAAAAAACAACCCCACTGCACACATCGGATCTATTTAAGATATTTGTCTTTTTGACAACCTACCCTCGCACTAGTGTGTTCAAACCCATTTCTTGTCAGCCAGCAGGCTAGCCGGTCATCTATTCATCCATCTGTCCCTCCATCCAGAGAGCCGACTTCCTCGAGCCTGGTAGTCCCGGACGGGGGGCCTCTCTCCGGGGGACAGTGGTCGGCTTTGTTCCCGTATCATGCTTTGCATTCCCCAGACCTGCCCCGGTTCCCTCACAAGCCTGCCTCCGTGGGCAAGCAGGCCCGACCGGCCTGCATAGTCGAGGAACCAGCATCCATCCCGGCGAGCCCGTTAGCCATCCATCTATCCGTCCATCCATTCATACCCAGAAAGGCTGACTTCTTGTGCCCCCCTGGCCCAGAACAAGGACTCTCTCTGGGGGACAGTAGTCGGCTTTGTTCCCCCCCCCTCA
Organism: Scophthalmus maximus; assembly: GCF_022379125.1. Classification (NCBI taxonomy): domain Eukaryota; kingdom Metazoa; phylum Chordata; class Actinopteri; order Pleuronectiformes; family Scophthalmidae; genus Scophthalmus; species Scophthalmus maximus. The sequence continues at coordinate 9,732,805 of NC_061519.1, read as the reverse complement.
TGCCTCACATTCCCCAGACCTGCCCTGTGTCCTCCACCCCAAGGCACAGGGCACAGGGAGGGGCACGGGCCTCTCTACGTACCCACTTCCCTTTCTCTTTCTAATATTATCACTCTTTTAACTCCCCCCCCCCTTCCCTGCTCTCTCCAGCAGTAAGCTTTTACTAATGGCCTTTCTTGATCTTTCTTTCTTTCTGTTTTTTTTCCAGGCCATAAAACTGACAGTTAACAACCTTGTAGCTCCTCGCTCAGCCTCTGACATCCATTCACTCTCTTTACTCCTACACACTCACAAACACTCTGCATCAACCCTGTTATCATGAAATCCTTCCTTACAATTCACTTTAGCTGGCTTGATAGTTGACGTGCGTACATAGCAAAATTCTAATTATTACACGTATATAAGTCAGACTTTCGTCTCTTCTCTCCTCTGACCTTTTTCAATTTTTTTCTCTTTCTTAAGATACTCTTGATATCCAAGTTTCCATCCTGAGATCACTGTTCGCCGCTCTGTGACGCCGGTCCAGGATCAGCACCACCTCCTGTTAACCGCTCGTTCAACACAAAACACACAAGAAAACCTGGTGCAGCGCCAGTGGCTGTCTGTACCTACAGCCCACATTTATTCACTGAGAAGAAGGGCGGGGGTGTAGGCCATAATTAAAGATGGCGGCCTTGCCGGCGCACAATGGCACTGCACAGAGAAGGCTTTTATTGCATGTATTTTTCTCAACAGGAGAGTGGGCAGTCAACCCTCTGTGAGCATTTAATTGGTTTAACAGCTGGAGAGGAGAAGGAGGAGGGGGGTGGGGGGTTCATCGGAGGGGAGAAAACAAAGACATGGGAGAAAAGTGTGAGTCACTGCAATTTTAAAATTGTTGTGTCTGATGTTTATAAATTCATCAGCTGCAGACTGACTTTAAACATTGCGCATCAGAGTGGAAATTAATAATTTTCGGCCCTGTCACTTCCCATCAGTGCCGTGTTCGTTACTGGAGGAGTGTTGAAATTCTGGACAGGAGCGTGTTGCAGCTGCTTGAACAGAAATGTGTCAGGCGTGGGCTCATTGGCGGGTAACGTGTTCCCTGCAGCATCAATGATACTGTTATTATGAGCAGGGAAAAAAATAAATTGAGATTAGAAAGAGATTTTTTATTCATCAGGATTTTTATTACAACCATGGCACATTACCTCCCACCCACTTGTAAGGCTGTGTATGAGCGTTTAAAAAAAAGATGTAAGGTTCTGTGTCTTGTTTGTGTGCATGCTTGGGTGCATGACAAATGTCTTTGTCTGTCCTCTGCCAATAAATGAAAAACTGGAGCAGAGCCTTGGGGCAAGGTGAGGCCACGACGTTCCTCTGGAGGTTTGTACTAATGGAGATCCACTGTTGGGTCGGAGGACCGGCCCTCAGGGGCTCGGTTGGGGATTAAATATGTAATCTACTGCACACATTAACACATATAGACTGGGAATTACAATCTGGGGTGCACGTGCCCACAGTGATGTACTTTTACTGCCATATTTGATATCCTTGTCCTTCGTTTTGTTTAAAAAAATCCACGCAAATGTTACTAGTTGACATCCACGTATTATTTCACATTCAATTTGTTTTTTAACTCCATTTGATTCCAGATTTGATTTGTAGATTCCAAGTAAACCCTACAGGCAAATCATCCTCTCAGTGGCGATTTGGCACCTTAGAAACAAACTGTTGCATCCACGTTTAAAGCCAAATCAGACAACACGGGCGTTTAAAAGAACAGGGTCATGATGCTCAAAGTCTCCAGGCACACATGCCTTTGCTGAGCACCTGTGAGTGTAAGGGTTTGATAATCTCATTCGCTTTGCTTTGCCTGCCAAGTACATTTCTTAATCTCTGGCATGACTCAACAGAGGAAGACAACACCAAACCTCTCAGTATCGCAACACATGGTAAAATGTGAAAGGATGCTTCAGAGCGACTTGTGTTATCACAAACTTACAATGCTCTCCACAATTCTAAGGAAGACCAACAAATTAAACCGTTTGTCACTCTAGACAGTAGGCTGCTCTTTAACACAACCCATAATAAACTTTTAGTATTACAACCTAAAGCAAAGCAACATTCATCAGTTTATAACCACTTGGGTCTGGTTTGGTTTTTCAGCAGCACCAGAAGGAAATACCTGGTTCTTCATCTGAACATGCAGCGGTGAAATGCAGCTGAATATAATCACGTAAATGTGCAAAATGTGTTATTTGTTCAAGAACCGATATATAATACAGCAGGTGCATCGGAGCTTCTCTTGCTAAAAAACAGCTGCCTGCTGCAGCTGAAGAACGAGGTGGACGAGAGCGCAGAGACTGGACAATTACATTAAAACATCTATTTGCAAAGGAGAAAATACATAACCGGACAAATTGAATTAAGAAAACAGACTTTAATCAGACTTTTTCCATTTCCTGCTGCTTTTCCTTTTCCTATTAAGTATTCAATTTGCCCAGTCACTTGGCTTCTTCTTTCAGCCCCCCTTATTTCACCTCTCCATGAAACACTGGGCCTTGCGCATGAGGTAAAACAAAGCAAACTAACATGGCGCTCAGTAGAACGCATACGTCCGCCACGGTCGAACAATCGTTGACATATAAAAAATAAATCAAGTGTTCCGATAATGGAAAGGATTTATTTGTCATGAGAAAGAGAGAGAAAAAAGTTTTTGGATGCGCCCCTCATTCCACATCTGCACCAGAATTGAATGCTTTTCTTGCCAGACCCAGGCTCCATCCCTCCAACAAGTTGGGTGGAAGTTGGTAGTAGTTTTTCCATAATCCCTCTAACAATTAAACCAAAACACAGACACAGGCAAGTAAAGTGCAACACATTTTGAAATTTTGAAAGAAATTTCAGGCTGCATTGTTTTGAATCAGCTGCAGCTGTCTATTTTTTAGAGAGACCTGTAAATACACCAGTTTAGTTAAGTCAAAGCGACAGGCAAACACATGAACAAGTTTTTTTCCCCCCAAAGATCGTGCTAAATCATTTAATCCTCAGTATTTTCTTGAGGTGGGTGGGTTGACTGAGTCATTAACTACACCAAGATATCTTTATCTTTTTCAACAACACGTGGCGTTCTTTCTACAAAATGGACACCAAACATCGTTCACATACTTTGTCCCGCTGTTGCGGCTGTTCCCACTTATGCATTTCACTCGTAGTTTACTTTGCTCTGACCTTCTGCCCAGGTAATCCCCAACCAGATCCACGAGGTTTAAGTCCGGAGACTGTGCTGCTCCTCAATCATTTGCCGTCTGCTTCTTTTCTTTAAATGTTTTGACTCATTGTGACAACCAGTCTGATTTCCTTAGTTACTTTCTCACCATTCTGATATAAATACACAGTACTACTTCCTGCAGTTAAGTATGTCCGAATAATGCAACAGAGGTTGCAGTAACACAGTTTGTTCCAACACTGCCTTTGTACAAACAGAGGGTTTGTAAGTCATAAGTCAAGGTTGGGACAGTTGTGGGAATTGTTTGCATTTACTTTCAAGGGTTAATTTATGTCCATTGCTGCAGGAAGGAAGCAGTTAACCAGTTTATTAATCCCTGAAAAAGGTTTGTTTTCTTACAAAAAAAATGTACAGGACTATTAGTTCTTGGTGACCAAAACTACTTTTCTACTATTCACTGGGCTTGAACTGCTGTAATTTCAATTAAAAAAACTGTAAAAGTGTAAGTGTAATCTGTTATACCGCCTCTTTCTCTTCAGTATTCATTAGCACTATATCCATGATGGCATGCCCACCTTGTCACTTTCAAATGTTAGCTTTAGTGGAGGCGTAATGGGCAAGTGGGAGGTGGGTGTAGATGGAGGGATAGATGGTAAACATGTGTGAAGTGTTGAGCGGGGATTTCCCACAGCTACACTCCAGAGACAGAGGATCTTATTTCACACTTCATTTCATTCTAATAGAACAACAGCACAGGAAAACACACTTGTACACAAACACACACACACACTCGCGTACCACAAACAAACCGCTGCTTAATATATGTCAGATGTAGGCAAACTCACGCGCACACACACACAAAAACAGACACCTGAATCTATAAACACCATCAATGTCCATGTCTGAAGATGGATACATGCACATTTGCCAGACATCTACACACCTAACAGGGACTAGGAAGGATATCATTGAATAAATAGATAGAAGCACGTGATGATGCTCTTGCAAAAGGTGTGTGTGTGTGTGTGTGTGTGTGTGTGTGTGTGTGTGTGTGTGTGTGTGTGTGTGTGTGTGTGTGTGTGTATCAGAGATCCTGTGTTCATCTAATCTCTAAATAAAAATGTTGTTTGTGAGGGCTAACAGAAAAAATCAATACGGCCCAGCTCATGGCCTGTAAATTGATCCTTCTGGAATTCTATTAAAGGTTTCTCTGCGGTATTGCAATTGTGCTAACGTACACAGTGGAACGAATTTATGAAATTATCTCCATCCAATAGATGATGGCAGGGAACAAAAGCAATGCCTAATACAATCTCTGAATTATTAATGTAATTACTGTCACTACTCTCGAACACAAACAGGTTTTGACTTTTAGGACTTGAGTCATGAACTGTTACTACCTGACAGGCAGTGTTGTAGTCGAGTCACCAACTCGTGAGTCAGAGTTGAGTCTCGAGTCCCCAGTGTTTGTGTCCGAGTCCAAGTCTGAGTTGAGTCCGAGTCGAGTCTTGAGTCCCCAGTGTTTGTGTCCGAGTCCAAGGCGAGTCACAAATAAAAGAGGGTCTACAAAAATGACACAGCTTTCCCCATTCAAAGGGAGTTTATTAACTGATTTTGAAATGAAATATTGCCAACTTCTTACAAGAACAACAATCGTACATTGACAAATTGTGCATTTAGCGGAGCTCTTTCCAGACGTGGAATTGAAATCTGTGAAGGCAAACTTCACAAACCAGGGGCACGTCCCGCTGCATCTTTTCTAAATTTGTTCACAGCGTGGGGCTCTGAATCTGCAGGTGGAAGAGGACACAGGCCCTGCCGTCGCAAGAAACTGTTACCGACTAGATTGACAGACCTATTGAGCATATAAGCTGTCAGGGACTTCATCCACCTTCGAGTCCGATTTTATGAAAGCTTGAGTCCTCTTGCATTAATCCTCAAGTCAGAGTCCGAGTCATTAATGCGCGAGTCCGAGTTGAGTCACGAGTCCTGAGAAAATAGCGACTTGAGTTGGACTCAAGTCCGAGGACTCGACTACTACATCCCTGCTGACAGGTATGTCCAGAGTTTGAACGCTACCTCACAAAGCTAGCTAGTTGAATATAGCCTTGTGGTTGCTGTGTTTTATTGTTGAGTGGTGGTGAAACTCATTATGAAATTCCCCAAATTCAGCCAGACACATTAAATCGGGCAACTGCAAAGAGCAAACACTAATGGACCAAAGCAACCCTGAAAGCATAGGTACGCTAGTTTTCAGAGGCCTTGCTCGCTTGGCTAATTCCACATTATTACGTTTTCATTTCCATGTTAAAATGGAGAAGTTTGGACTCGCTGCACGCCTCTTTTTGGTTTGAAATGACGTCTGCCGCAGGAGATTGTCCAAGTAGGCCGCATTCATAACAGCAGGGAAGTCTCCAGAGAATTCTGTGGCGTCTGGGTAGAGGGGGCTCCGATAACTGCGCTGCGGAAAGCAGTGTTTTTGTTTACAGTCATCAATACGCCCACTAGCTCCGTGGTGAATTCTCCAGAGATTCTTCCACTGTATCCTCACATGGGCTCACTCGGACATTCTCCAGCGGATGTCTGGAGCGCTACATCTGAAAACATTTGCGTTCTCACATACAGACACTCCAGAGGTTCAAGGACAATGTCCGGACTTCAGTGCATGTCTGAAAGCAGGCCGAGAACACGACATCAGTTTGTTTGTTGGTTCACTGCTTGCGCATGCGTATTGTCACGTGTCCTGGAATTCAGAAGATGGCGGGCAACAACGTAACATTTTCTTTGATTTGACATTTTCAAAGCATGTAATGCTGAGTTGTTATTTGGTTAGAGGTAGGGTTGTGGTAAGTTTTCGTTGGTTGTACACTAAGTTTAACATAATAACGACTTTTTTGAACTTGTCAAAATGAACAATATATTGGTTTTCAACAAATAATCCCAACTTCGACCTCTCTTCTTTCGCTTTTCTGCCACATTTGAAGATCTGCCACTATCAGAGGAAAGGGAAAACTCTGGAGCAGAGGATGTTGATAATGAGCCGATTACGCTGGTTGCCAACCGCCATTAAATACAACGAAGAAGAATGTACAACCAATCACGTTGTGATTTCTTATCTGGTTTTGGAGGTGGCCCAAGAACACGGCTCCACCAAAGCTCTAATGCCGAGTAGACAATCTGCTTCCTGTTTACACCAGCACGCAGATGCTCAGTGTACGTGAAGGGTCATGTGATACGAGTTTTCAGGTGTGTTAGTGTGGACAGGGATTGATACAGAGCTAAAACACTCATCTGCACCGAGATTGTTTCAGTTTTAAAACCTAAATTTAGTAGTATGGATGTAGCCTGAACATATTCCTGAGTGGAAAACGTCAAAGACGGCGGTTGTATGACTCATACACTACACTAACACAAGCACAACAAGTTGAGGTTCAACATAGTTTCAACTCATTTAGTGGCAGGACTTGGAATAAGAATGGAAGATATCAAAACAAACATCAACCGTATTTTTACAAATGCCAGCCATGAACTTTCGCATGTGCACAGGTGCTCTGGTGGGATGAGCTGACGGCTCACTCTGGAATGAGCCATACATTTGGTGTAAAAACAAGAACAAAAGCTTTCGAAAAGGCAATGCATACCCTGCATGTGCGATATATATTTACTACAATCAGGCAATCTAGAATAAAAGACTTGGCAATCAAGGACACACGTGCTCGCGCAAACACACTTCGCTGGCGAGCAGGGAAATAAATCATGATCTGCATGAAGGGGGTCACTTAAATGTTCACTGTAGATTGAAAATTGTGACAGATGAAAACATAAAATCTGTGTGGTGCAACAAAGAGACTGTTACGTTTCTTAAATTAACAAGACAAACACACAAATTTATATTATTATTATATTTACATCATGTTTGCGACTTCACTGTTTAACTGTGTCATCTCTTTGCACCTATTTCTCTGTGGTACTGGAGATTAGCGGACCCGTCTGTTTATCTTGACAAGCTCCTAATATTTGTGTATCAGCAGCGGATCGAAATTTGCATTCGTTCTTTTTATCTGAATTTCCCGACATCTGGGTTCAAATTTGGGAAAACCATTTACTATGCAATATGCAATAATCAATGAGACTTTTAACCCTTGAATTAACATTAAGTGTTTTAACCCCTTAATACACACACACAAATATCCATCCATCCCTGTCTGTCACATTTCAGCTGAGCCTGATTGGATTTTGGTCGCTTGTATATTAGTTTAGTTGTGCACACCATATGTCAAGCATGAACTCAGATTTACAAAAAGAGAATCTATAGTATAGAAGAACGGAGGCCAATACTTTTTTCTTTAATCCCTACCCTTTTGAGAGAAATCTGGAAATTTGAAGTGTCAAGTTTTTTTTGGTGCTGGTTCTTGAACCGAGTTCTTTAATATTTCACTCGTGTCAATCTCTGGAATAATCCTTGTCCTTCTGTCGCCTTCCATTCCTCCATTGTTATGTACAGTACTTGGCAACCCTACGTATTTCTCTCCACAGTGGTTTAAATATTGGACACGCTGGGTGCGTGCTTCTATTTCTTTCCTAAACGGATGTAGATATTTTACCTTCACGAGTTTTGTCCTAGAGTAGAAGTTCAGAGTAAATTCTTCTGGAATGGAAGCAAATGGTTGTTTTTTTTCTTGATTGATCACTGTAGCTGACCATTAAACTTTGATAGCCACTTCCTCTGTTGCTTTTCACACTGCAAACTTTTACTGATTATGTGCCTGGCCAAGTAGTCTGTGTCTGCCCCCGCCCTCAGCAGTACCAGCCCTCCACCTTGGTGGGTAAGACCCTCAGGTAGGTTTCTCTCACCAGCCCTCATTCTAACGGTCAAGGCAACATCACACATGATCTCTGTATTGCAGTGAAGAGAACAACATCCATGGTTCCTTAAGCATTAAATATTTCTCTATGATATGTCCGTTTTTGCTTTGGATCTGAGACACACTGTAGCACACCTCACCTCCGTCATGTGCCCTGCTGGACCCCCCCTTACATGCGTCTTGGATATGTGACATGAATAATTTGGAGTAACCTGGGTAAAAAAAAAAATAACAACAAAAAGAAAGTCATTCCACAGGACTTACAGTATCAATAATGCACCTTTCTTCCCACCCCTGGATCCCATTGAACCCAGAGCCGTATGGATTTTTCAGTGTTTGGGGGCTGAATATTTTATCATTATATAATAACATTTTTTTTTTTTTACAACGTTCCCTGATATTAAACTGTGCAGATTGCACATGGCCGCACCCTTTAGAACACACACACACACACACACACACACACACACACACACACACACACACACACACACACACACACACACACACACACACACACACACACACACACACACACACACACACACACACACACACACACACACACACACACACACACAGCGTGTGTGTATATATATATATATACACACAAATTAAAATGCATTAATTAAGCTTCTGGCGTGGATGCATTTGTGATTGCACTAGTACTGATAATAGCGTACACAATTAAAAAGAATCATTCTATCTTCACACTTTTTCTAAAGTTCTTTCTACAGCAATATCTGTTAGGGTCTGTGGACTTTATCCCTTTTCCTTTTGTACATTTGTGTTCCTTCCACCTCATTTTGTATCACGTCTGAACCCTAGTCCTGTCTCGTGTGATCTTAGCTGTGTCCCAATTGAGGGGCCGCCTCTTATAATGCATACAGGGGTCTGGAACTTATAGATCACCACTACACAACCACCATCCCCCAGGAAATCACACACACTACTGGGACATTAACTTCGAGATGCCTTTTGGACTATGTGATGGTTAGTTGTATTAAAAGGATGGTGTGGGGAGGGGAGATGATAGAGTGCGGGTGGCGAGGTGAAGCAGGCAGAAGAGGGCAACTGAGGGTAAAATGATGGCTCAGGGCGATGAAGATGGAAGTGGTGGCCGAGGTGAAGAAGAGAGGGTGCGGGGGGAGGCTATGATGGAAGCTGGATTTTCTCCCATTTGCCCTCATGATATGCTCCATAGCCTCTGAAGCCTGGTTCTTTTCCTACGAGCTAAAATCATTTCAGTTTGCCCTTCCTGCTTCTTGTGCTGCCTTAATTTATGAAGAAACAAAAGTCCTAAAACTGGAGCAGAATATTTGGAGTACGTCTGTGAAGAATCTCAGTCATCCAGGTCGTGTTAATCCAAGGAAAGGTGAATCAAGGGCAACTGGACTCAAGCAAGACTGATGAACACACATGTTGTTGTTTTTTTGGTTTCTCGCTAATATTATGTAATATTCATGTTTTCTGTCCAGATTACTATTCAAGTCAAATCTGACCACGATCGCTCATCGAATGAGGGGAAAAGGCCAAATATTGCCACAATGATTTGTTTTACAGTCCCCATCATTTTGTGACCTGTAATATTAAACTGCATTTGCTGTTACCACAAGTCACCACAGGTGTCGCCAAAATCAACCGGGACTGAAGCCTTTGAGGTCATCATCCCTGGAACCAAAACTTCAATCTTTCCTCAACCTTAACAGAGCTTTATTGCCTAAACTTACCGACAGACAGGACTCTGGATGTGTCTGTTGGAAGGTGTTCAGTTGCCATCTAACCCAAAAACTGTCTTCATTCGTTATCTAAAAAACAAAGTAATCCAGAAAGAAATATTGGGCCCACCACAATATAACTGGCCCAGTTAAGCAGTGTATATGAACATAATTTGTAGGGGACAGGGTTGGTTATTGACAGCTGCGTGTTCAAACATCACTCCTGCAGAACAGAACAACCTACCCGAGGGATATTTTCAACACTGCATTACAACTGGACCGATCAATATTTGTTCAGCATCGATCAATCATGGATTAAATGACTATGCCTTTGGTGAAATGTGTCACATGTGGTCATAAACGCACATGATGCCCAGCCACAGATCAGAGATTTTTTTGTGTGCGTCTTTCAGCTCACTGTTTTCGTTTTTGGGGCTGAAACTCTGCTCTCATCAACCCTGTTTTCAGTGGAAAAATATCACCACCCAACTTCTGGGGTCTGAATTCCAAGGTATAATGGAACGCAGCATTAGGTTGCAGAAAACGATCCAGAATACGTTGCATTCGTGTTGAATTTCCAGCGTTGCAGGGAAACCGGATATGGAATTAGAGGTGCGACGCCATGAAGCATCCCCTGTCGGATGCTCAGTTGGTTGCGGTTTGCAACTTTACCACCAGATGCCGCCAGAAAAGTACAAAAATTACTTTACTACCTTTAAGGACGTTCAGACGAGTTCAGACAGCCAACCGTTTATTTGGTGTGTAGCACCTTTAAGATTACATCCAAACTACAACGTTTTTGTTGTAATATTGAAACGCAAGCAATTTAGTTACTTATCACCATTAATCACCATCCATACCAACACACTTGCTGAAAATAACTAAGGTAAAAAGGAAAACTAGGGAGTTCTTTTCGTGGAGCGACAACAAGATAGTCTCGGACCCAGACGCATTTTGGGAGCTGGTTTCAATCTTGCACTGACAGGATATGGTCTGGATCCCCTCAATTTGGAAGGGATTTCCCCCAGCAGAAAACTTGCCGGTCCAATTACAACCGATCATCTGATAATGCACGGGTTTATACCAAGGCGCGGGGGGAATCGACTTTTGGAAACAACCACGGCTGCCCCTAATGAACGAGTATTTGCCTAAAAGAACCCCATACTTGTATTGAACCCACAAAAACGGCAACACGCACATGTTCAAAAATATTGTGGAATCACCATCACAGACATCTCCTCTCTGCTCTAGTCCATTGACATTTTCACTTCGCTCAACAGACGTCACATGATTCGTCTGCGTCCGTTGGTAATGCCTCTTGGAAATCGAAAATCCACCGAGAGTTCCCAGAGTGTTTACAACGTTTTGCCGTCACCGCTGGTAGTGGAGTAGTGACTGATAAGAACCAGTCAGGAAGCTAATGCGGGTGAGCAGTATGTCCAAACTCTGTGTTCGAAAACTCTGGAGTAGTCTGGACAGCGGGCGTAAACCTAGCAGCAGTGATGCATTTTAAAAGGAAACTGTAGTAATGTGGATTTAGCCTTGGCCTGGAAACCAGACCAAACAGCCAGCTCATGTTTATTCGCTGAAGCATTTTTGTTTATAACCAAGATAGCGACAGTATTAAATTAACTGAACAGTATATTTTCTCTGAAAGAACCAACAACTGCAGGTACTTCCTTTTTGTGTGATCAAATTGTGTCCAATTGCATTTCGGTCTGTGACCGTTGATAACAGCATTTGGAAATCAACAAATTCGTCTTGTTCTGTAACAGCTGGATGTTTCGATAAGCAACGGTTTGTTGACACGTTTACTTAACTTAAAATGATGAGGTTCAAAACGGGTTTCCGCTGCCCTCAAGTGGCAAAAAAGTTTGGTTATTGCAGGTGTAAGCCATATAAGGTACAAAAAGTCTGGTGGATTTCGACCTCTCACTCCCTGTAGTAATGCTTTACAGTGGAAAAATCTGATCACAAATCATAGCAAAATAACTTTTTGGCCTATCCATATGCTGATGTCTATTTCTGCCCATCAAACTTCTTGGAAATACGTTCAACATTTTAAGATTTCCCAGTAACATGTAGACAAGCTCATTATTGGGAATGAACAGAGAAAAATGTAAATGAGCATTGACATTCATAGCTGTGTACTTTCACTTGATAAAGAGCTTCAAAGTTTGAAGTGGAACGGCTTTGAGAGCAATATTTGAAAGGAAAAGATAACTCGGACTTTCTTCAGCATTGGCCCTGTTTTCTTCACTATATTCAATCTCCACCGCCATCAGAAAAATGGTATGGAACTGTTACAAGATCAATTTCAACACGTGAGTTGCCATTAGGATTCCTCCAGTGTTGAGTTCAAAGCAACTTGGACACTTAACACTTGCTTCTAAATCATAGGCTGTTTTCATACTGGAAAATGTCTGGTAAAATTGGGTCCTGACATTTCCCAGAGTTTGCTGTTCACATACGAAGAACTCAGCAGGAGATTGACGGTGTCAGGTGGGTTTCTAACAGCAGGAATCATTCAGGTGAGGGCTGGCACTGGGGAAGAACTGAAATTTGACCAGGGGGCTGGCAGGAAAAGTTCAATAAAATGCCCAGAGCAGCATTTGGGGACATTTGCGTTCTCACATACAGCCCTTTCGGAATAGTTCAGGAAAAAATGGCAACGAACAATAGCATCACCACACGTCTGTCTTTTCAGTGCCATTTCTGCGACGAGACAAACCAGTTTGAAATCACACTGATGTTCCATGCTGCTGTTGTGTTAATCTCTTTGCATGTATTAAATCCAAACTTGAGCCTGTGTATCGCTACCCTGGGACCCAGACGAATTCTGGGAGCTCAATTCATTTGCTCCGCCAGACTTGGTCTGGATCCCCACCATTGGAAAGTGATTTCCTCCGGCAGAAAACTTGCCAGTCCAATCACAACCGATTATCTGATAATGGGCGGGGTTTATATCGTGACTCGAAGAGAAGTGACTTTTGTAAACAACCAAGATGGCTGTCGCTGATGAACGAGCATTTGACTAAAAGTAACAGAAATGTCCTAATTTCTCCCACAAAAACGGCAACACTCATTGACAGACATTGTGGAATCATCATCACAGGCATCTCCTCTCTGCTCCAGGCTGTTGACATTTTCGCTTCGCTCAACAGACGTAACATGATTGGTTCATCTTACTGGTTGTAGGTCTATCCAATTGCATCCACAGACATTTTGATCTGCGTCCGTTAGTAACGCCTCTGGAAAATCAAAAATGATTTTCGACTAATCAGGCCTAAGGCCTCGACTAATCAGGTTTATAAGTGAAGGAGGAAATGGAACTAAAATATGCCTCAAACTGTTTTCATGTCTTTGTGAAAGTTATTATTGGTGAAATGAAATATGGCCCTGCTTCACTCCTCTCTGCCAAAATGCCCACATTGTTCTATCCCCTTTAAATGAGAGTCAGATTCAGCTCTTCCATCCTTCCTTTTCTTCCCACCTTCATTCTCACCTCTCCTCCTTTTAATCCCGGTAGTTCGCTCCGCCCCTCCCGATCCCCTCCCTCCACTGTCCCACAGTTTGTTTACCAGCTCTTTCTCCTGTTGGATGTCCCACTGGGGGCTGAGAGTCTCCAACAAAGCCCTGGCACCCAGAGTGAGGGAGAAAAGAGCAGCGAAAAGAGAAAAGGGGCGAGAGAAAGGCGAAGGGAAAATAGAGGGCGAGAGGTCGCAGAGGAGAAGAGAGGCAGACGAAGAGAGCAAGCCAAGAGGAGAGCTGTAAAGCCAGCGAAAGAATAGACGGACGGAGAAAGAGCGAGGAAAGACTTGAGGAGGACTGAGGATATTGAGAAAAGGAGGCAAATAAAAGTGTGGGGGCAGAAAAGGAGATAGTCAGCGGTGAAAGAGATAGAATAAGAGGAGGAGAAAAGAGGCAAGAGAGAGGATAATGGAAGTAGGACAAAGATGCGATGAAGAGCACAGAGAGACAGAGATACGGGCCAGGAGGGAAGGAGGGATTGGATTTGACACAAACAAGAGTATCCAGCGGAGTAGAAAGGTACCGATGAGAAAAAGGGGAAGAGACAGACCTGATGAAAAGAAATCAAGCTTTGAATAAAGAGGGAGGGAGAGAGTCGGTTGCCTGGAACCCGTGTGTAAGGGTGTGTATTGTCGGGGAAGGAGGGTCATAAGGAGCTGCTAAAAGGCAGAGGTGCCACCTCTGCTGAGGGGGAGCCCTTCAGAAAACATCTCATCAGCTGAGTGTGTGTGTGTGTGTGTGTGTGTGTGTGTGTGTGTGTGTGTCAGGGTGCAATTGGGAGAGGAAGTGTTTTCAGGCGTAAATGGCACGCTCATGAGTTCGCCATGGGTTAGGTGATTGCATGCTTCCCCTCCCCCTTAACACGAATGCGAATGCACACACACACACACACACACACACACACACACACACACACACACACACACACACACACACACACACACACACACACACACACACACACACACACACACACACACACACACACACACACGTCTGGCCAATCCACAGCCTGTTGACACCTCAGTCTTAATCAGCACCTCGGTGTCAGGCTGACAAAATGCTCTGCTCTGACTCCGTCACACACACTCACTGCATTTACACGCACTTCAGAAAAATCGGATTATCCTCGGCTTTTCGGCGCTAACGTCGTTTCCGCGAATGTTGTGTAAATGAGAAACCTAGTGTCGTCGCCGTAACAAGGTTAAAGAAAAACCTTATTAACAGAAGGAGAAACCTTTTAAACCGAGTTTACGGGTCACTGACGCACACGAACAGCAGGGTAGGGTCCATGTTTGTTGTCCATACATAGCCATGACGTTTATGAATATAACATCGGTCTGGAATATTTATTGATTATATGAAGGATCACCATAGTGAATAGAATTCATTCTCTGGAGACCATGAATGTCTGTATAAAATCTTACGGCAATCCATCCAGCAGTTGTTCAGATGTGAGGTGTGGTGGACCGACCCACAGGCCAACATGTCACTGTGGCTAAATATAGGGAGCAATATTTCCCAGACAAAATTAGTAAATGGAGGAAGATTTGGACTGTGATGAGAATTAAATACTTCACGCAGGAACAGAAGGAATGAGAATTAAACAAGTAAAATCAGGGCTCAAATAAGAATGAAAACGAATAAAAATGGAACTTACTATCACAAATACCCCCTAACAGAATAAATAATTCACCGAGAAGCAGTTCCAAAAAGATGGTTATTTAAGAGGGATTTTTAAAGAATGAAACAGAGGGGCCCTGTTTCAGCCTCAGTCTCCTCAGGCAAGTCATTCCAAAGACTAGGAGCTCAAACTGCAAAGTCTGTCTCACCTTTGTGTCTAAAAGTCGAGCCTGTGGAACAACAAGAAGAAAGGCATCCGGAGATCTCAGGGTAGAGGGAGGGGGGGGCAAGAAAAGGTCAGAAATATAACTTGGGGCAAGACCACCGGTTTTGCTCTATGGATTTTGATACATGGATAGACTTTGGATTGCATCTGCTTTGTTAAGTCCAACTTCACTGAAGCGGTCATCTTAACAGAAGAATAACCAATCTCGCCATGCTAGTTATTAGTTTGAGGGCGGGACATTCCTAAAGGTTTTACCTGTCAGGCTCCCTCACAAAGATTCACCTCGAGGAATGTGGCAGCAGCATAGGATTACAGGAGAGACTATTAGTCGTACCCTCTGCACTTGTATCCAAAATAACGAGATCCCACTCAGTAGCCTGTTTTCTTATGTACAGGTAATCATAGTTACTGTCCTGTCGGCACATTTGACAATCCTGAGGTCAGGCTGCCCCTAAAAACAGACGGGATTCCCAAGGAGGGAGATTTTAGTACCCACTATACAACACTGCTCCATTGTGACTCTGCAGTGCAATCATGTAAAGAAGGACTTTTTGTGATACAATGATTCTGCCAATCATGGCTTTTCTGCTGTGGAAGACTTTGACGTCTACTGTGGATTTGCAATGTCGAAATATGCATAAACCTTTCCTTACTAATGTTTAAATGGGAGTGTAGAATTGACAAGCTCAGGGCTTAAAATTATGAATTTGTTTCTGAAGGTTTCAACTGTCCTGGAGAGAGGAATTGTGCTTTTGGGTTTTCCTTCTTTCCCTATTCTTGTGTGTGCAATCTCAGTCAGGCCTTGAGGGCATTTCCTCTAATTTGTTCCAAACGTTCACATAAAGAGGAACTGCTTACATTTTTTTGGTCAATGGTCAAATGTCAGTGACCTCATGGAACATGTTTTTGGCCATAACTCAGAAATTCAACAGGCTAATTGTGACAAAATTACCCAATAGTCAAGTAGGATGAAATAATGGAGAACAATGACATTTTGTATTTAAAAGGGCACAGGTCCACTTCACTGTGACATCACCATGCTCTGCCAAACCAATCTTCCCATAGCCATAACGTAGGAATAGAAGAAAATATTCTGACATTTCCTGCAACAAGACAAACAACTGTGAGGCGATAGTTCAACAAGTTAATCAAAAGAACCGAGGCATAAACAGTAGCTATTTGGCAAAGACTTAAGATGAGGAAACAAAAACTGTATAAAGCTGATAATTGAAGCAATATTGGCATAGTTGTCAAAGGCATTGTACAGTATCAGGAAACTGACGTAGTGAGTGTGGACTTAAACCGGGTGCGGTGAAATAAATCAATGTCACCTGACATGAGAAAGGTACCTTGTTGGGCGTTATTGACAAAATTGGATGTCAGGAAAAACCTGTGTACCATTGTTCTGTCAGCAGTGCAGAGAGGAGTCTCTCTGAAGAGACCTACAACACACAACACAATGTACTCTATCTTAGTGACAACTTTACTCCAGTAAACTTGCCCACCACAAGGGAAAACATCTAAGTCACCAGTCACGCTGCCTGCTGGTATTGTGGATGATTTTCCTGACTATGGTCACATTAAAACAATTTGCTATATCAAAATTAATTAGGATTAAAACATACTCCCACAAGTGAATGTAGTCTTGTCAACAAAAAAAGATGGGTTATCTCACCCTCCCTATACTCATGATTGACATCTCCAACTCCAACTGTTGTAGTCACGAGTTGTCGACAAAATGTGAAGATTAAGCCTTTTGCGTTCTTGCATTTCTCCTTCAATATTTCTGTGTTCGCTCTTAGGCCACATCCACACTACTACGTTTTAGTTTTAAAACAATTGCCGCTGCTACGTTTGCGCCCGCTATTCCACACTACTCCAGAGCTAACACGGTTGTGTGGATGGAGATTGTTTTAGTTTGACACCGCCATTTTAAAATGAAAACCTATTAGTATGGATGTAGCCCTGAGTTTTTGAAGGGAGCGTAGTGGGACAAAAATAAAATGGTTAAGATCCTGTTAGTTTGTAAACTAATATCACTAATTAAAAAATGTCACATCAAAGATAAATAATTATTAAAAAAGTCTTCATAAAATTGTAAATAGATATCAAATTTTTAAATGGGGTGATAGTAGCTAAAAGACCAATATCCTTGTGGTTGATTTGTTAAAAGTAAGTCCAACAAGTTAGATTATTGAGATTATTTCATCCAGTATGTAGATGAAGTAGTCAACATTCAGTAAGTACCAGAAAGCATCACATTGGCTTCCCTAAAGTAACTAGTTTAGAAAGTCAGTGCACCAGAAAATGGACAACAAGTAGCATTATAGCGCTGCATACTGTGTGAGATAATCATGAAAAATACCCAAGGGCTCCAAGAACCACAAAACTCATGTAGTTTGGACAAGAACCCCCACAGGCTCACAAGAGCCTGGGCAGATTTGCTCAAATTGCAATTGAGTTTCATATTTAGTTGCAGTTCACCATCCTGTATCCTTCCTCTTTCAATTTACTTGACAGCAGTTTCAGTTGGAAATGAAACAGCCGAGTGACATTTCAAAGATGACTTCAGCCTTGGCACGAGCTCTTTTATTTTGATGGTCATGATTGTGTGAAGTCACTGCGAGTATGGAGAAACTCATCTGCACAGCTGCCTTGTGATCCCTTTCATTTGAACCCTGCCTGAACCACGGAGTGCAGAATGTGCATCGTACGCAACAAGAGAGAAACACCTGGTTTTATTCACAATACCTGCAATTGTATCGAGGCAGGTCCAAAACCAGCCCCCTTGACGGTGCGGGTCATACCCTGAACTTTAATTTGAAATCGGGTCAGTAGTTTATTAGACCTTGCGCGTGACCAAACAGACCAACATGCAGGCACAGATCTATTTGGCTATTGGGCTGCATTAAGAAAATAAATTGAAATGATTAGAGGCATTGGTGCAGAGAGAGAGAGAGAAAAAGAAAAAAGGGACAGAGGCCGAGAAGGAAAGGAAGATATTTTTGCTCCATTGTCCCCCAGAGCTGAACGGCTCAAGTGGAGTGTTTATGGTGAGGAAAGCATGATCCCGAGCCGACAGGCCTTCGGTTCGCCAAATTATGGGTAGACAAAAAGGTGTGTTGCATGTGGCACGCATGTGACACACACACACACACACACACACACACACACACACACACACACACACACACACACACACACACACACACACACACACACACACACACACACACACACACACACACACACTTTGTCTGGTGAATGTCTTGACATTGCTGAACCTGTGTTTTTCTCCCTGCTCTCACCGACTGCACACAGATCTATTTCTATTTTCCCCACCACTATTCAGGACATGACTGCTGTCCCCAGAGGTGTGTGTGTGTGTGTGTCCATTGTGTGTGTGTGTTTTTTTTGTCTGTGTGTGAGTGTGTGAGAGAGAGAGTAAGCTTCTCAGTGTTTGCCTTGGAGCTGCAGATGCCTGCTGGGAATGTATATCAGTTAGTCAACATTGTCGGGCCATCGAGTCAAAGTTATATTCGAAATTTGAACCTTCTAGTTTGGCTTATGTGTGAAATGTTAGCCACAGGAATGTGTACATTCAGGAGTCCGTGTTTCATTCATTTTTTGGTGTTTTAGAGCTGGGGGTTATGTAACCGCGCAGATTAAGATGAACTAAGATGTTAATATATACTGAAGCAGAAAGAGAGTCCAGCATCACAATTGTTTTTTAAACTTCGTATTAATACAATATTGCAGTTGATATTGTGCTGACATGACGCATAATCTCAAATACAGTAAACTTCAATCTTGAATTCATTTTCGGGAACACAGGCGACGGTCATGTGGCAATGGAGCAGGACCCAAATGTGCAAAAATAAAAAAAATGAATGAATGGAAAACAAAAAACAGACTTACATTCATAGGAGGAAGAAATAATCCAACAGAAATAGTCCACTCGGAAAAACCACTGGGGAACCAGAAGCAAGAAATGCAGCACGGAATGGTGTCACGACGGACGGACTGACAGAGACCAAGGGGATCACAGAGACGATATACACCAGGTAATCAGGACTAATTGGACACAGGTGAGACACATTGGGAAACAGGTGCAGACAATCACAATCAGGGCGGGAAACACAGGAAAAAGTAAAGAGAGAGAAAAAAAAGCAGGGGGGAGGAAGTGAAGAGACAGGAGGAAAGTGACTTCAAAATAAAACAGGAAACAAGCAATCAAGATACCACAAAAGGCACGGGATAACAAACGTAACAACTAAAACAGAGACACGAGCGTAGGGAGCTCAAGAAAAAAATGAAATAAACAGACCAAAGTTCACAAGGAACAAAAGAGTTCACCAGAGTCTTTACAGAGTTTCACGGGGGCAGAATGGTGACGGAGACGTTTTTGCCCGAAGCGTGACATTTCATCCATCTAGGAGACCTTTACATAATGGTTAAGAGCACATGAGCTTCTGTTTTTTTTAATACATGTAGCTGCACATTCGCGTTCATCTCTGTGCACTGCCCAGAACGGTGTACATTGTTTTGGCCACAGAGCTGGCTCGCTGCAGCAACTAGGATCTCATTTCCTTGCTCAAGGGCACATTCACAGCAGCCTTTTAAGGGAGGGAATCATATATCCCAGTCTCCTCTCCTTGAATTTTCAAATCCATTCTATGAATCCTCACCTCTGACTCCGAGTCATAAACCAGCCTCTGTAATCTCAAGCTCCTCCGCAACTTGACACACCGCGTGTTTTTACGTCCCCCGGACTCCGCCTGTTTGTGTGTGTGTGTGTGTGTGTGTGTGTGTGTCAGCTTCACACAGGGCTGTCTCCTCCCTTTATGGCACCTCCCTGCTCTGAGTGATAATGAGAGGAATTACGCACAATGGATCCACTTTTTTCCTCTGGAGTCAGGGGAGAGACATAATGGGAAGGGGAGTCGGAGAGAGAAAACAGGAAATGGCAAAAGTAAGAAAAAAAGAGAAAGAAGAAGGGCTAATACGGCGGGAAGAAAGAGAGAAGAGGGAGTGACTGCGAAAGCAAGAGAGAGTGATTGCCTATTGACTTGATGAGAGAGGGGATGCATCATTATATAATTGTAAATCCCAGAAAGATGGGGTGTAATAGGGCTTTCTCTCCTCCCACTGCTGCTTCGGTAATTTATCCCTCTCTCTCTCTCCATCCCGTCCTATCTCCCTCTTTCACCCTGTCACCCATCAATCTTTTTCCAATTACCTGCTCGGTCTATCCACAAATCCGTCATAATCATTTCCATGGTAACGGGTTGCATCCTCCACTGGCTTTGGCCTATTGTTCAATATGGTTGTACGCCAAAAAGCCGCCTTCAGAAGAGGGTGGGGGAGTACACAGGGAGGGACCGATCTGAATATTGTGTCTGCGCTCAGTGACTAGAGCGTCTCTCTCCTCTGTGTCGCTAAAGACTCAACTTCACAGGGCATGGTCGATTTCTTTTCAACCACGGCGGCCATTCATCGGGCATTTTCTAATCAGCGCTCGTGGCAGATTGGCTTTATCCCGGGCTCATGAAACATCTCCGCCGCTCGAGCAATTGTCAGTTCTCGTCGAAAAAGGAGCCAGAACAACTGCCCGCACAAAGTCAGTGAAAGAACGAAACGACATGCATTTGTCAGGAGCAAACGAGAGTCAAAGCTCTCCGAAAAAAAACATTCAGGTGGTTTGATTTTTATTTAGCCTGGCTTAATCGTGGGTTAATGGACAGTGATTTTTTTCCGAGGGCTTAGGTTTTGTCTTTTTTCTCCACATAATTACCAAATAACCCTTTTTCTCCACCCAAAGAGCACCAATCCCCTGGCAGACTAGAAAGTATCCCGATCGCTCCACTGGCACACGCATCAAACTGATCAATATGTCCCCAGCAGATTGTTCCCCTTTCCATGCTCAACGCAAACATAATGGGGGCAGAGTGCAAGGCGGATCTTTTTGTGTCAAAATGAAGTTTGCGATTTTATCACATGGCCATTAGATTCGTTCAGATTCATTTCCTGTGTTTTGTGAGCGTGCGAATGCGAATGCGGAGCTCAGAGAAAAACCACCGGGTGACACGACTGCTGAGGTGCACGTCCATGACTGACCCGGAAGCATGGACTTTATCCAGACATTTTTTGCCACATTCATATTTGAAGAACACAGCAGGAGGTTGTCCGAGTCAGACGCGTTCACAACTGCAGGAATCTTTCCGGATCTCTCTGTGGCGTCTGGGTAGAGCGTGCAGGAGGCAGGACATGACGATAACGCCACTCGCTGGCGTTTCCAGTTGCCAGTTGCATTCTCACATGGGCTCACTTGGACATTTTTGGGGGCTTGCAGGAAAAGTTCCGGAAAATGTCCGGAGCAACATTTGCGGACATCTCAGTGCTCAGTGTCTGAAAGCAGCTAGGTGTAAATATTCCCATCGTTGTACTTGGCGGGACGGTGGACCGCTCTTAATTTGAAACTGTGACATTCGTGTAGATGATAAAATGTCAGTAGAAAATGTTGTGCTAGATGAATCGTTATGGTCATCCATTATCAGTTAATATAGAGTGGCAGTACAAACAGTACTAGCTATCTGATAACAGTCTATATCCACACTAATACACTTTTGTGTTAAAATGCATCACTATTGGTATGTCTACTCCAAGTGTCTACACTATTTAGGAGTTAGGCTAAATCCACACTTTTACCTTTTTTGTTTCAAAACATCATTTTAAAAATTGAGGCGATTTCCATCCACACAAGCGTTTTGGCTTCCGAATCAGTATCAATCCCCGTCCATACCAACACACCTGAAAACTTTTATCACATGACCACTCACGTATACTGAGCATGTGCGTACCGATGTAAACAGGAAGCAGATTGTCGGGTCTGCAGTCGGTTCCTTAGTTCCAGAAAATACTACGAACGACAAACAACAATGGTGCAAAGAGAGTGCAGGGATTTTGTCTCTTGGGCCGACGATCAGGTGGAACTAGTAACTGGTTGTCGAGCTGTGACTGGTAAGAACCAATCGGGAGGCGGATGACTTCATCTCAGTTTTCGCTTCGATGGTGCGTTCACACCAAATGCGATGCGAATTTTCCACGCGATGAGATTACATACAAAGTCAATGTGAAGATGTGAGTAGTCGCGGATTTCCGCAGCTACATAGAAGCTGAAGTCTGATGTGATTTTCGTAACTGTGACTGGTCAGTCCAACCTTGCCTCCACTGCCAGTGTAGACTGGAGAAAGAGATAAACAATATTAAGTTAACGAAAGGTACAGTATTATCATGATACTGTAACACTGCCAGGTGGCGATGGAGCAGGACCCAAATGCAGAGTGCAAAAATAAGTATTTTTAAGGTGACATTTTATGGTCATCTATTGGTTCCTACTTTTAATTTGGGTTACCACTTGAAAAGGGTTATGTGGTCAAATGTTCAGAAAAGGCATCAGTGTTCTCATACTGCCCATTCCTGCAGCTCCTCTTTTCACCCTCTGTCTGATACGCCTGGTTTTCATTTAGCCCCGCCTCCCGATGAACCCCAGTCTGCTCTGATTGGCCAGCTGGCCCAGTCTGTTGTGATTGGTCAACCGCTTTCAAAACGTGTAGGAAATGTCACGCCCACTCACCAGAGAACTGGAGATTCTCAGATTGCAGGCAGGGTTAGACCAAAAGAGACCAACTGTGACATCGGAGTGGGAGAGAAATCTGAACCAGTTGTTCAGAGCCAGGCTGTAGGGATTACCCAGCCCACAAAAAACCCACAGGGTGGTCTTTTGTTCACAGTTTGTGGTTTGGGGAGGCTCCACAGATATACACATTAATGTGCACAAACACTGAAAAATTGATTCATGCATTATATGTATTTTTAATAGTTGAAAACAAAAACAGACTTACATTCTTTCAAAATAACAAAATCCCCAAAAAAGAATCCACTAGGAAAAATCACTGGGGATAAAAAACAGAACCAGAAAACAGGGGCCGGAAGACATGACTGAACATAAATGAGCAATAATAACAGACAAACCAACAAAGACAAAGGGAATCCCGACTATATATACGCAAGGTATATATAGGTACAATCACAAAGGCAACCCAAGAAAACGTAAAGTTACAGAAAAGAGACAGGAAAACAGGAAATGCAGAGAGACGAGGAACATGACTTCAAACTAAAACAGGACATAACAAACTCAAGACAAAAAACAAACACAGGGGAGAACAAAGGTAACTTGACTCAAGCACAGACACAAGGAAGGCACAGTAAGGAAATAACTGACTAAGCAAACCAAAGTGCACAAAGAAACAACAAGAGTTCATTGAGTCTTTGAAGAGTTCACGAGTTCATGGGGGCAGAATCCTGACAAACCAAGCCATATCCCTGCACACCCTCCCCTCACCACAGTCAACTCTCTGTATAACAAACGCAGACTTTTTTTAAAAACCCGCCATCACTGGCATATTCAGAAAGGTGCAAGAGAGAAAAGCAAACATATCACTTTGTGTGTGGAGAGCCACAACGAGAGAAAGAGACGTGATTTCAAAATGCGTCCACATTAAGAGTGGACAGCTTGTCGGGATTATATCACTTATCCAGCAGCACGCCATGGCCTCTATTGTTTACAGAAATCTGCAGCACGTGTGTTGGCAAATCGTCAAATCACAGCTTATAGCAGCCGGCGGTGCAGAGGTAGGGGACTCAATGAGGCAGTGGGCGAGTGGAATATTGTTCAACAGTGAATCTACCTTTGTGAAAATGCTCTGATTCTTCTCAAAATTCATGTCAAATTTCATACGTTCTTTTTTTTTAAATAACTCTTTGTGCATAATCCTATACTATCAGATCCACAGCAAAGTTTACTAGAGCAGTTAATCGACCAAATTAATCGCCAACTATTTTGATGATCGATTAATCGGTTCAAGTAGTTTTTAATGGGAATAAAAAATTAAAATTCTCTGATTTCTGCTTCTTAAACGGAAATATTGTCTTGTTTCTTTGCTCCTCTATGACAGTAAACTAAAAATCTTTGGTGTGCTAACAAAACAAATGCTATGCTAATAGCTATGATATTTTATGTACCAAACAACTAATCGATAAATCGAGAAAATAATCGTAAGATTAATTGATAATGAAAATAATCGTTGGTTGCAGCCCCAAAGTTTACGAATTTGATGAAACGATCATGATACTATTAAAACATGTCAGAGTATACCGACGTAAATTTAACCACTAATAA
The DNA here is from genome assembly GCF_022379125.1 of Scophthalmus maximus. NCBI lineage: Eukaryota > Metazoa > Chordata > Actinopteri > Pleuronectiformes > Scophthalmidae > Scophthalmus > Scophthalmus maximus. The sequence goes on along the minus strand of NC_061519.1, from coordinate 9,708,390 downwards.
AATATGGTTGAGTAGACTTTGTGATATTTTCACAATACCATAGTAATCACTAGCCTGGCGTAGCCAGATTAATACAAGGACCTCTCGTTCATTTTTCAATTTTCAAGAGGCGTTACGAACGGATGCAGAGCAAAATGCCTTTGGACGCAATGGGATATTAACGAATCATGTGACGTCTGTTGAGCGTCGCGAAAATGTCAACAGACTGGAGCAGAGGAGACGCCTATGATGATGATGCCTCAATGTCTGTGAATAATTGTTGCCGTCCTTTTGTGAGAAATTTGAAAATATGGGGTACTTTTAGTCAAATGCTCCTTCATCCACGGCAGCCTTCTTGGTTGTTTACAAAAGTCGCTTCCCTCCACGTCGTGGTATAAGCCCCGCCCATTGTCAGATAATCAGTTGTGATTGGACCAGCAAGTTTTCTGCCAGGAGGAAATCACTTCCGAATGGGGGATCCAGACAGAGTCTGGCAGAGCAAATGAAATAAGCTCCCAGAATCAGTCTGGGTTCCAGGCTACGAGTTACAATGTGTAAAAACAGCAACAACATCAGTTTTAACTTTTTGCAAGTGGACTTGCACACATATGTATAATTGTTCTTTGCTCCACAATATTGTGTAATTATTGTGAAAGTCTTTAAGTTGTGGGTGTAGCCTCAAATGCATGAGCACAGGGCTCATTTTGCTTGTGAAATGAGCCCTGGCAAAGGGAAACTGACTGGAGGGCTGCACCCAATCCACTCAATGTGTATTCGCTTACCTGAGGTCGATTGATATTTATGGAACACGTAACCGTGCGAATTTAATTTGCAAAACGGTGACTCTGCTTCTCACGGAGTGACGTCTGCGATGGTTATCTGCGTCCGTGCAAAACTCACGCATCAAGGACTCTTCCCTGAGGTCGAGAGGAAAAGTGAAGCGGCAATTTACAGCGAGAGAGAAAAACAACAACAACAGGCAAACAGCAATGGGGAGAAACAGTTGGCTTATTCATGTTAATGTATATTTGCATTGATTTCACCTCGTTGTTTTTTTCACACTATGTCAGACACTTTGCCGTCAGTAAATTACATCCATTCATGTAAAAATGATGCCTGATTGAATGTGGGAGAGCAGATGTGGGAGCTGCAGTTGGCCAATGCTGATTGGAGACTGTGAGTGTTTTGTTATTGTGTTGGTTAGTGATGTGTAACATCCTCCACCTATCATCAATTTACTGACCCTCTCTCTTTCTCCCTCCCTCTCTCTGTGTGTGTGTGTGTGTGTGTGTGTGTTTCAACTCTATGCCTGCCTCTGCCTGCTCAGTCATAACAAGTCACACAGGCATATTGCCAAAAAGACAGGAAATGAAAGGATTTGACTTTTAAAATAAAAGTGCCGCTGTTACTCATTCATTCTAACAAGCTGATACACAAAAATGTTGCATATTTCATTCACTGAAATTGATTGATGTATATTTTGTGTGTATGTTTATGCTCTTTATCATAAATGTGTGTGTAAATGAAATGATTCCATATCAGTTAACCATGAATGGAAGCAGTATTTGCCTTTTAATACCCTTTCCCCTCACGCTGAGTGAAGTGCAACACTTTTCTTCGAGTCTCATTAATCATTGATGCATTGATTAAGGCGTCCTTGTGCATTTGGAAAAGCGCTGTATAAATGTGATGTATAGTTATTATTATTATATGGATTAATAATGAATGAATTTAATTGATGGCGCAAAAAGACTGTGGAAGACGAATGTTGCAGGGACAAAACAAAGTGAGAGCCAGAAGGAGAAGGAACAGTTGAACTGGCCCAAGCTACAAAATGATGATAAAAATGGTGACATCTCCCAAGTTATGATCGTCGCATCAAGAACATTTCTGCATCGGAAGGAAAGGGATAACACAAGGGAAAAGGCAGCACATTGATTTCAGGAGGGGTGGTGGTATTGTTAAGTTATGTGTTATGTTTATATTGTTAAGTTTGACGAGATGGTGAGATTTCATGTTAAATTTGAAATATACCCGGAAATATAACAAAGATATTTGAGGTAACATAACCATCACTGTTGCATCCATGATTGTGTTTTTATAGGTTATTTCACAATACATTTTAATACTTCTTTTAAGTCACTTTTAAACACCAATTTCTATAGACTTGCTTTTATGTGATGTCTTCTTTTTATATTGTTTTTTATATCCTTTTCTTTATACAGATATGTGGCCTGAAAACCTTATTATTGTTGTAATCCTGATTTTAATTGTCTGTGATGTTTTTGTGAAAGCACTTTGTGAAACTACTTCTGAAAGGGGCTATACGAATACAATTATTATTATTATCATTATTATTATTATTATTATTACTACTACTCTATGATGAGCTCTTATATAAATATTCATTTAATAATATTTTTTTCCTACATATTATATATCAAATTGGCCGCAGTAACACAATTTCAACTTTCACATGGGGGAACCTCTGGCAGGAGTACAGAGGAGGATTAGGGCCACACGTGAAACATGTATTTGAGTTCTGAGTTTTCTTTGATCTCAGAATGCTGCCTTTAATCTCTTTGATCTCAGAATTATAGATAGATAGATAGAGATAGGAGGATAAGACTAATACATTTAAAGAAGTTACATGAAATATTAACAGTGGAAATAGTGCAGTAGTTATTGTCTTTAATCTCAGAAGTCTGACTTCAATCTCTTTGATCTCAGAATTCCTGACTTTATTCTCTGAATTCTGACTTTTATCTCAGAATTCTGACTCCTCCCTCTGAACATGGACTTTTGGATCAATCTATCAAACCAGTCTTGTATCGGCCTCACTGTGACCGGTGGAGTCTGTTACATGTGTTGATTTAAAAAAAAAAAAAAAGCCCAACGAGCTCATTTTATTTTGAAATGTCAACCGGAAAGCAGGTGTTGGATACTGTCTGGTTTGACACTCGCTGAGTGTGTTGTGTGTGTGTGTGAGTGAGTGTGTGAAGTCCGCTTCCTGCTGCCGCTCGGTGTCCGCGCACCGTCCGTCTCCTCAGTGTCGATCGGCTCGCCATGGCGGAAGGACGCAGAGAACAGCCGCCGCATCCCCTCTTCTCCACACCACCGGCCAGCAAGCGACCCTGCCTGCGCCCCGCTCCCCGGGGCCCCGGACCGGGGCCCGGCCACGGGAGCGGGTCGTCCGGCTCCCGGCACCGCTCCCCGGAGTCCCTCCTGGACTGCGCCGCGAAGGCAGTGGCGGAGAAGTGGGCCTTCGAGCGGGTGGAGGAGCGCTTCGAGCGGATCCCGGAGCCCGTCCAGCGCCGCATCGTCTACTGGTCTTTCCCCCGCAACGAAAAGGAGATATGCATGTACTCGTCGTTTCAGTGCCGGGTCGCCGGCGAGGAGGGTCCGTCGGCGGCGACCGGCGGCACTGGTGGTGCCGCGTCCGGAGCTACGACCGCCGCCGCCGCCGCCGCCGCTGGTGCCGGGGGTGGAGGATCTACCACCGGCGCGGCGGCTACCGCGGGGGCAGCCGGGGCGGCGGGCACGGGAGACGGGCTGCCGTTCCGCCGCGGCATCAGGCTGCTCGAGACCGGCTGCGTGGAAAACGTTTTGCAAGTCGGTAAGTGGAATATTGTCTTTTCCCGGGGGGGGGGGGGGGGCACAGACAACCACGGAGCGTCCCCGAGCGTCGCCGCCGCCGCTGGATCTATTTGATGGAAGTTTTTTTCTCTCTCTCTGCCGTCGTGGAAACTATGCGGAGCCGCGCGGGTTTCGGTTGCTTTTGTCTTTTTTAAACTTTAGTAAACTTGTGACGGAAACATGTAGTTGTCGAGTGTGTGTGTGTGTGTGTGTGTGTTTCCTCCGACCCGTGTGAAGCGGCTCTCTGTTAGCTTAGCTCGACCTGCTGCCGTTTAAATATTAAAGGGATTCTTCCTATTGTGGCTCCCCGGTGCTCCCCCCCCCCCCCGATGAGGGGGTCTCCTCGCAAGAAGTCGCGACTATCTACCGGTCTCCCGTCCTCCCCCTCTCCGGGGCTACTCGACCGGGGGGGGGGGGGGGGGGGTTGGCCGGAGCTGTAACCCCGGCGGAGAGGCGGGGGAGGAGGCGGGGGGCTTGTGTGACAGACGCGGATACAAAAGAGCCAGCGTCGGAGCTTCATTTATGTTTGAGGGAGAGACAGAGAGAGAGAGACTTTTTTTCCTCCTCCTCTTCTTTCTCCCCGGCTCCCGGTCGGTCGAGGAACAAAGAGCGGTTATAATGATTAATCCAACGCTAATCCAGGAGAGAGAGAGATCGTGTTTGCTGCTGGTGTCCGCCGATCGGACCGGACAAAGAGCGCATCCGCTCCGATCGAGGGGTGGGAAAACATAAGACATGTTTCGATTGTATTAAATGTATAACTGATGATAACCTCCAAACACAAAGAGGGGGGGGGGACTTCCAGCTCGACGCGATCGATACGCGTCTCGCGTTTCGCGGCGGAGAGAGAGAGAGACATAGAGAGAGAGAGAGGGAGAGGGAGAGAGAGAGAGAGAGAGAGAGACATAGAGAGAGAGAGAGGGAGAGGGAGAGAGAGAGAGAGAGAGAGAGACATAGAGAGAGAGAGAGGGAGAGGGAGAGAGAGAGAGAGAGAGAGAGACATAGAGAGAGAGAGAGAGAGAGAGACATAGAGAGAGAGAGAGGGAGAGGGAGAGAGAGAGAGAGGGAGAGAGAGAGACACAGAGAGAGAGAGAGGGAGAGGGAGAGAGAGAGAGAGACATAGAGAGAGAGAGAGGGAGAGGGAGAGAGAGAGAGAGACATAGAGAGAGAGAGAGGGAGAGGGAGAGAGAGAGAGAGACATAGAGAGAGAGAGAGAGACATAGAGAGAGAGAGAGGGAGAGGGAGAGAGAGAGAGACATAGAGAGAGAGAGAGGGAGAGGGAGAGAGAGAGAGAGACATAGAGAGAGAGAGACATAGAGAGAGAGAGAGAGAGAGGGAGAGAGAGACATAGAGAGAGAGAGAGGGAGAGGGAGAGAGAGAGAGAGACATAGAGAGAGAGAGACATAGAGAGAGAGAGAGAGGGAGAGAGAGACATAGAGAGAGAGAGAGAGACATAGAGAGAGAGAGAGAGGGAGAGAGAGACATAGAGAGAGAGAGAGAGGGAGAGAGACAGACAGAGAGAGAGAGACATAGAGAGAGAGAGAGAGAGAGAGAGAGAGAGACAGAGAGAGAGAGAGAGGGAGAGAGAGACATAGAGAGAGAGAGAGAGACATAGAGAGAGAGAGAGAGGGAGAGAGAGACATAGAGAGAGAGAGAGAGACATAGAGAGAGAGAGAGAGGGAGAGAGAGACATAGAGAGAGAGAGAGGGAGAGGGAGAGAGAGAGAGAGAGAGAGAGACATAGAGAGAGAGAGAGGGAGAGGGAGAGAGAGAGAGAGAGAGAGAGACATAGAGAGAGAGAGAGGGAGAGGGAGAGAGAGAGAGAGAGAGAGAGACATAGAGAGAGAGAGAGAGAGAGAGACATAGAGAGAGAGAGAGGGAGAGGGAGAGAGAGAGAGAGGGAGAGAGAGAGACACAGAGAGAGAGAGAGGGAGAGGGAGAGAGAGAGAGAGACATAGAGAGAGAGAGAGGGAGAGGGAGAGAGAGAGAGAGACATAGAGAGAGAGAGAGGGAGAGGGAGAGAGAGAGAGAGACATAGAGAGAGAGAGAGAGACATAGAGAGAGAGAGAGGGAGAGGGAGAGAGAGAGAGACATAGAGAGAGAGAGAGGGAGAGGGAGAGAGAGAGAGAGACATAGAGAGAGAGAGACATAGAGAGAGAGAGAGAGAGAGGGAGAGAGAGACATAGAGAGAGAGAGAGGGAGAGGGAGAGAGAGAGAGAGACATAGAGAGAGAGAGACATAGAGAGAGAGAGAGAGGGAGAGAGAGACATAGAGAGAGAGAGAGAGACATAGAGAGAGAGAGAGAGGGAGAGAGAGACATAGAGAGAGAGAGAGAGGGAGAGAGACAGACAGAGAGAGAGAGACATAGAGAGAGAGAGAGAGAGAGAGAGAGAGAGACAGAGAGAGAGAGAGAGGGAGAGAGAGACATAGAGAGAGAGAGAGAGACATAGAGAGAGAGAGAGAGGGAGAGAGAGACATAGAGAGAGAGAGAGAGGGAGAGAGACAGACAGAGAGAGAGAGACATAGAGAGAGAGAGAGAGAGAGAGACAGAGAGAGAGAGAGAGGGAGAGAGAGAGAGACAGATAGAGAGAGGGAGAGACAGAGAGAGAGAGAGGGAGAGACAGAGAGAGAGACATAGAGACAGAGAGAGAGAGGCTGTTTCCCCCCCAAACAAAGGGCCATTCCGTGAAATGCTCCTCTCTTTCAGCCCCTCGGTCGCTCTCCTCAGTTTCACAACGAGCCGAGCCCGGGCACGTTGATGGGACGAAACCGATGGAGGGTTTAGACAAGGAGAAAAGAGAAAATAAAAGAGCCAGCCCTTTTTATGGTTGCCGGGGAGTATTTGTTGTTTTTCCTTTCTACGGCCATATGGTGCGAGGGAGCCACTGGAGCTTGTCTGGGGGGGTCATGTTGCTCCAGTGTTTTGCAGGAGGAAGAGGAGGAAGAGGAGGAGGGGGGCTGTCTGCTCTGTGTGACTGCTGTGTGTAATTGCATCTCATAAATTGCTCATCGATTCCGCCCCCCTAACTAATTGGGACTTGTGAATATGGAAGTGAGATTTGTGGCTTTTGGATCCAGTTTTTTTATTTTTTCCCCCGTTGCAAGTTTACGTCTGATGGGGGGGATCACACACAACCAGTGAAGTTAAAAAAAAAGTCTCCACTATTTTTCTCTCTGGTTGCCACGGGGCCTTATGGTTGCACGGTGTACGCAAAGGGGCCTTTGTGAAGTTTGAAGTCCTCGCACAAAGGTGGAATCCCTCGGATTTAGTGGAATCAGGGATTGTAATCTGTCAATGCTGTGTGTTTGTGTGTGTGTGTGCGCGCGCAGCACCGCCCACACCTATAGTTTGTGATCTCAGACGCCGCTGCCTGTGTCCCATTTGGCTATAAGCTTCAGTTAAAATTTAAATGGTATGGAAATAACATTTCTTAAAAAAACAGCATACATCCAGTGAGCAAATACTTCCCAGTCTTGACCGGCGAATTGCCTCTCCCCTCCCAAGGTCGGTCACAGCAGGCAGGCAGGGCACACGGTCCACGGTTATCGGTCATCAAAAACACAGGACTGTGTGACACCCGGGATAAGATTTGGCTCGGTCGCCACTCTGTGGACCATGGGAACCAGTTCGTTGTGCGAGGTTTACAGACTGGCTTATCAGGAGGACAATTGTTTTCTTTTTTTATCTTTCTCTTCTTTCCTTCCAGGCCTCGCTCTAGATAGGTTGGGCAACCAAGCGCGCTCACACACACACACACACACACACACACACACACACACACACACACACACACACAATGCACTCATTACGGATCGTGTTCCACACCTGTAAATTACAGCCTTGGAATATTACTTTCGCCTGACGTTGCACAATCCAATCGCCACTTAAAATAGTGGCAGCGGGCGCTTGTCTCTCAAGAAAAAGCAGGAGACGGCCGTGCCTCGTGTGCTCCGCGTAGGAGGAAGTTGCCGGCGAGAGTGAGATCCGGAACGAGGCCGGGCTGCGTGCTGACACACGCACGTTGACGCATGGTTTGATATACGGCATCTCTGGGAGCCGCAGTCTGAAATAAAAAAACTGGTATTAATCCTTTAATCGCATCCCGATTGTTTGGGCTCGGCCGACTAACTATACACTGAAAGCAAACAAACGTTTTTCTGGGTTTTGTTTTTTGCCGGATTGATTTAGTTTTGTTTGCCTGTAGCCAAGACAGCGCCGTCGCCTGTGTGTGTCGTTATCCAGCTCTCGTCTGTGTTTGCGACTTTAAAGGGACTTGAAACCACAGTCCCCCCCCCCAGCATCCTCTTTACAGTGATTCCCCTCTCCCATCTGACTCGAATGAAACAATCCAAATTACACAATTACACAGAAAGAGCCAGGAAACGCTGTGATGAGATCACAAGCTCGGGCTATCATGAGATGTAACATTTTTAAGTTATGATTATTATTATTGTTTTTATCATTATTATTCCTCACAGCCATCACAAGCCCAGCAGGCGCTCCTGTTCCAGTAAAACTCGCACTCACCTCGAGAATTGTTTTCGTCCCGCTCTGTCTGAGTCGGCGAGCCCTAGAGGCCGATCTGGAATTGCTCTTGTTTTTTCAGGTAATTACTAATGGGATCTGGTGGGTGGGTGGGTGGGTGCATGTGGGAGGGAGGGGGAAGGGGGGTCCTTGATCTGCTTTTCTACTCTGCAGTACTTGACAAATTCAGTGTCCGGGTCATGGAAAGTTTAAGTCCAGAGTAGGGCTGTCTGAGAGGAGGAGGAGAAGGACAACTGTTGCCGGCTGTTGCCACAATTTAAGAAAGAAAAGAAGAACAAAAAATGAAGTTTAAGCAAAACAGAATCAAATTCTACTAGTGAGGCAAGCGGCCGCGTGGATGATTCACCCCCAGGATTTGTCACATCGGCTCTTATGCGTAGGGAAGAAGAAAAAAAATCAAACAAACCCTGGATATTGTCTTTCACTGCTTCTCAGCTGTTGAGTAATGATGAATTGGTTTGGGAAAAGAATGTCATTTCATTCCGTGTTCATAATATTTAACACAGGAGACATGTATATGTGTCATCGGTTGACTGTATGCCCCCCCCCCCCTCCTGTGCATTGCCAGTAAAGGCCTTCGGCACACTTTAACGGAAACACAGAGGAACAGAGGGGACGTGAGCTCATCAACAACTCGTCGGCCCATGTGTTCATAATAATCCACTCCTCGCTCCAAGTCATAATTAGAATAATCAAAGCTAAGCGTGCTTGTATTGGCAACCCCCACCCCACCCTGTTCCTCATGCATGACACACACACACAAATGCGTGTGTGTACGCCCAGAAGCCCCCTTGCCAGAGCCTTATGAAGTCCTCAGAGAGCGGGAGGAAGGGATATAAGAGGAGGGAGGGGGTGGGGGGCTTCTTTAGCTTTGAGTCAAGCTTTGGGATTATTGGGTCATGCTTTGTTACCCAGCTGTAGAAAAACCCCTTGTTCACAGAAAGGTGGTGGTGGGGGTGGCTGGTATGTGGGAGGGATCTGTCTGTGTGTGTGTGTGTGCGCGCGCGCGTGCCCGTCCCCGTCTCCGCCACGTTACATAAAGCTGTAATGGCTCCCCGACGTCCTCTGAAGCAGCGGTGACAAAGTGAGGCCGTAAAGTTGAACAGGATTAGACTGTATTGGAGAGTCGGTCAGTGGGCGGAAAACAGCGCAGCGAGGCGTCTTTACTGCGAACGTCTGAGCTCCTGGAATCAGGGGCCGGCCATTAACATCGGCACTTCTCGGTCCTGGGGGAACCGTGTCATGATGTATGACTCCAAAACTGCCAAGAACCAAAAGTATCCATGTCAAATTTCAGGATTTTTCCTCGCTTATTCTGTGATACAACAGTTTTGTCTTTGCCAATTCTCGACTATTTTAGTAAAGCAAAGTTCTCTTGTTTGTTTTTCATATGTCGCATCTGAGAATGTTATCCTCTTTGTTCAGCGCCGCTCGGCCCATGTGCAGCACAAATGTTCTCGTCCGCCGAAGATCTAACAGCGTTTGTATAAATGATGAAAATGATTTCCCTTGTAAATGATTGCGGTGGAAGCGGGCGATCGGAAGAGCCCCAGACCAAGTCAACTGACGTAATGTCTGCTCGGGCTGCAACTAGTCAGTCTTTCATTATTGATTAATCTCATTTATTAATCATCAATTTAACATCTTTAATTTGTTTGTCTTTGTCCGACCAGCAGTTTGGAACTGATAAGGCGGTGTGTGTGATCCCTCAGTTTGTGCGTGCGTGTGTGTGGGAGGCGTTGGTGGCTGGTCTTAACCAGGATTTCCTCAGTTGTCATTTCCTGGCAGAATGGCTGCGGAGGGTCCTTGTTGTGGGAAAACTCGTGAGCCTCTGGTGTAACTCTGCGCGGTAAAAGGCCTGAGGAGGCGGTGAGCCCATCCTCCCATCTCTCATACTGTATCTGACACAGCACCTCTCTCTACTTTCTTCACTCCTACTCTGTCCTCTTTCTGTCCCTCCTCCCACTTTTAATTCTTTATCTCCGTTTCACTCCATCACCAACCCTTTTATGTAGCTCACTTTCTGCTCTTTTCTTCATCAACCTCTTTTATGCTCTTCGCACACACTCGCCCCTCTCCGATTCTTACATCAGTAAAAAGATGACTCGCACTGTAATCACATTCTGTCCGCGGGCTCCTGCAAAGAAAAGGAGCTTTTAGTTGGCCAATGCAAGATCTTGAGGAAAGGAAGTGTCGGTGGGTTTTGACGGGGGGACTGCGGGGGGGGGGGGGGGGCTGGAAAGAGTTGCTCATCGATAATGAGTGAGAAGGAGGTCAGACAGTCGACAGCGGTGCCCTGGGTGTGCGCCTCTCTGCCGTTTCCACACCGGGAGGATGTTGGCTCATGTTCTTCTGGGTAACTGTGGTTTGCATTTCACCAGAGGCCAGACCCCCACGCAAGCCGGCTTATCATGGGGGAGGCAACACACTTCTGTTTTTTTTTGCTTTTTTTTACACTGTTTGCTCCTGTCTTGACGCTTTTTTCATCTTTTCCCCATTCCCCTTGTTGGCTATTGCAGTTGTTTAGGATTAGTTTGAAAGCTTTTCTGCTGATAGTGAATAAAATGACTGTGTCCAATGTGAAACGTGTCAATTACAGTAATGGACATACAGAGAACTTACTGAACATTTGAAAGCTAAAAGGCCAGGCGTTTCCCTCGGGAGTCATCGAGTGAGTGAACGAAGAGTGACGGCTGACGTTTATCTGGATCGGCCAGACTCTTTCCTAAACCATTAGCCAACAACTTTAAAAAAGTGGTCATAAAACAACTTAATCAAAGCAGCTTTAAATCAGTAAAGATAAGTCTCTGCGGCATCTTTTCTTCGCGTCTCATCTCATTCAGACTAATCTTCAACTCTCTTTGTGTCAGGGTTGCGTGATGTGACCAGAATGTCACACCTAGAGAGGTCATTTCATATCCAGATGACGGTACATATTCTCGTTACTCCTACGTTTCCCCGTGCGCGTCGGGGGCCAGATGTTAAGTTGCAACAGCAGCCGCGTCTTTGTGCCGCGAGTCTGAGTCTGGCCTTTGTTTTGAACAGTCGACTTGACTTGTTTCTGCTCCTCTCCACAGTGGACTCTCCCCGTGCTGTTTGATATGATTCGTGCGTAGGTGGTATAAGAGATAAGTGGTGTTTTGAGTCCGCTGTGGGGACCCATCTGTGTCCTTATTTTAACAAAGTACAGTTTTGTGGTCCGTGTCAGACTTTTCGTACCCAAACTAATTGCTTTGCTTCACAATGTGAGATAGGGGAGATATCATGTTTGGGTCTTAAATATTTACAACAGTTTGGTTTAGTTTATCTCTGAAACTTTCTGTTTCCTTTCCATTTGTTTGTAAAAAAAAGCCAGACAGAATTAGTAGGATTGTCTGGCCTCGGACGAGGTTTGTTTCTCTGCCGTTAGTGTTTGGTATATTTTTACCGTTAATGTATATTTATGTTGTTTGAATCTCGTGCCTTGCATTTGCTTTGTACCACTTTTTCTATCTTTGTTTGGTAAAGTGCTTTTCGAAAAAAGCTTGTGAATATTTAAATGCACGTCGTCACTTTCATGTGAAGAAAACTTGTAAGTGCTTAATCTCCACTGCAATTGTTTTCTACTCTTTTTTATGTTCCCCGTTAAGGCTCTATTTGTTCTTGCATATCTATTCGTCTACGTGTATTCAAAGCAGAACCCATTTCGGAGCCGCAACTTTTTAACCACTTGGCGCATGCGGAGTGTCATCCATGCTCACATGCTGCTGTCCGTCCTCAGCCCCTTCCCGGCGCGCCGTGCAGGCGGACAATATTTAATCAGTGTAATTAATTCCACGGCCGCCACACTCGAAAAGAGAAAATCAGTAAAACAAATCGTCCCCACACTCTTATTAGCTCTCGGCGAGGCTCGTGAAAGATGAGGCCATTAGCAAGACGCCCGGCCGTTGTGTTCATCAAAGGGAGAGAGGCACCTGTAAACACGCACACACACACACACACACACACACACACACACACACACACACACACACACACACACACACACACACACACACACACACACACACACACACACACACACACACACACACACACACACACACACTAACACGAGAGAGAGAGAGGGAGTGTTTGTGCACATGAGGACTGATTATATAAAATCATTAATCAGGGGTTGTTGTTCGAGTGCTTCCTCCACCAGACGGCGAGGCGACCATCTGTATGTCACATCTGTGTGTTGGGAGGAAAACGCACAGTTTTGTGTTCAGTTTCCTTCTTGTTGCCGTCTGCTTTTGTGTCTGGTGATGGTGATGATGTGACCTTCCTTGGATTTTTGCTGTAATAGAAGAAAAACATTTCTGATAGATGGAGTGTTGCTCGCGTTGTTTTCTACCAGCAAGAACCAAACGACAATTTGAAAACTACAACCTCACAGTCTTAACAAAAGCTTGACTCATCTTTGTTCAGTGTCCATGAATATGAACATGTTCACCTCTATCTTTGCAGAAATTGCTATTACTCCCCAAAGTTCTAGTGGCCACTTCAAATCTCCATCAAGCACACAGCTTGAGCTCTTCTTAAGATCATGAAAAGCCAAATGTGTCGCTGTCATGACCTTTTAAGACGACAGCAACGCCACCCTTTGTACATTATGCGTGCTGTTGTTTTCTGCCTACCTGCTGAGTTTTTATATATATATATATATATATATATATATGGTGGCTTCCTAGTTGTTGGCCACAAGGTTTCACATTTCGAGAGGCACGTGGCAGCCGCAGTTTTGTAAATGCAGAGGTTTGTGGGCAAAAGTGCCATAACGTGAGGACACACAGCGAGTGTAACATCCCCAGTTTTTTTTTTTCAATATGCAAATCTTTAGGTCTGCCTTATTGTCGGCCCTTAAGATGTTGGACGACTGGTCGGGTGACACCTTGTATGAACTAGTGTTTTTCGAACATACCTAGGCCACAAGCCTGTTCGTTCAATTTCCAGAAGCTACTGCTTTGCTCCCATGGTAAAACCCTTTGAGGTTCACAGTCTCCCGGGAGAGTTTACAAGGGCAGATGGAAAACGTTGTCATGAACCAAGTATCGGGTAAAAGTAGAAAGTAGTGGGTGGATTGTTTCTTCAAAGCCAAGCGACCTTCGACGATTAACCTCACAACGCTCACTTTTTTGTACTTTTTCCTTCCCCCTCGCTGGGCGCCTTTGTCCTCATGTGCTTTCTGTTTAAAACCTGGCCTCAGGTGTTTCAGCCACATTTCCGCTGTGATTTCCAGCCACACCACTTCCACTCCGGACTGGTGTGCACGAGAAAACAAAAATGGCATCCTTTGCCCTTTTTCCGCTGTTTGCTCAGCACCATCCCCTCAAAAACAGCTTGTGCATGAAGGTTGTGTGAGATATAGAGTAAACACTACTCTTCTTTTTATAACTACTGTCCTGTTATCCCGTGTGTTGGTTTGTGTTTTTTCCTCCACCTTTAGTGCTTTTACCTATGGTGGTGGGCGTTCCGTTATCAGCAGAGATCAATGGTGGCCTTGTCCTTTAAGCTTTTGAAGCAGACAAGCGGCTGTATGCGGTTATCAAACTGTTCCACAACTGTCTTTTACTGGCCCGTGCGATTGTATCCCGTGGTATTTGTTCACATTTGGCCCCTTTCTGTATCTCGGAGAGAGGCCGGACTTGAAAGAGAAAGCTGAGGCTATCACGCCCCTTGTTTGGTTGTAATTGCCTAACAAATGTTGGGGAGAAAGCAGCAAAATGGACAGACGCGAAGGGGAAGCGGGCGTTTGAAATGCAAAACAGACCCAAAACTAACTCCGTCACATGACCACGTTGTCAGCCTCAGAGCTCCGTGAAAGTGGGGGAAAATACTATATTCTCTACGGTACATTTTCGTGTAAAATAATCTCCTAACCCGCATGAGATTAAGTGACGTGTTTCCATAAAAATAAAAGCAATGCCTGGGGTGTGGAACCCGACAGGAGGGGAAGTCCAGGATGACTTGAGCGGGGGAGGAAAGCTGTGACAGGTAGTGTTGTTCAAGGAAAAAAAAACCTCTTGGGGGGAGGGGGATAGACCTATTTGTAGATGATGGGATTCATTAGTTAAATTTGGACGTGCGCCAACCAAAGCCTCACCAGCCGCGAGAAAAAAGATGAAGTAATTGTCCTACACTTGAAGAAGTTCAAGCCTCACCGGTCCTTCCGAAGACATCCTCTTACCCCAGACTGAAAACATAAAAGCTGTCGTCATTATATCGACCCTCCCCCAAACCCATTTTCCTTCCTCCTGTGTATTGATTACTTGATGGTTGGATACAACTCATTCGAGCAGAACTCGCATTCGAGGTGTGCGTGTGTGTGTGTGTGTGTTTTCTGTCCTCCTTTCATTGGCTGCAGGCAGTTTTAGCGGAGCCCTCGGAACTTAAAAGGGGTTGTTAGTTTTTTGACATGGGATTCCTGTGGCAATACTTCTATTGTCTGGCAGCGTTTCAGACAGAAATGAGCAGCAGTGTGTGGCGGCCAGCTAGCAAAAAAACCAAAAAAAACACACCAAATAATTCTTGCCATGTTGCCAAGGTTCAATCAACCAAATAATTATAATAATAATAATAATAAACTTATTTTTGTTTGGTTTGCTTCCACTCGGATGAGAAGATTGATTCCACTCTCATTGCCTGTGTGATTAAATGTAAAGCTAAAGCTAGCTGGCAGTTAGCTTAGCTCAAACCAGCCTAGATACTAGAAACAAGGCTGTGTCCTAAGTCCACCTGGCAGACACTTTTACAAACGTGAGTGTAACCTGAGTTAGAAAACAAGCATAGGTGCTGGCATCCACACTTTTTAAACTTAAGCTACTAGCTAGCCGTTTCCCACTTCTTTCCCAGTCTTTATGCTAAGCTAACTGGCCCTTGATCGCACCTACGTACTAGCCTGGCCTGCGAGAGCCTTGTTAGTCTCGCTATTTGGCAAAAGGATGAATAAACATATTTAACTAAACGATTGAACTGAACTATTCCCTTAGGTATAGTTTGATCCAGTCCAGTGACTTTTCCAGAGCCCCAAAACCGAGTGCCTGTCCTGTCTCATCATTTTGTGTTGCCTGTCTTTTGAAAGTCTCTCTCCTGATTCTCGCTGAAGGGTTAGGTGTGATTAAAATGTCACGTCATACATCGATATACACGGTCATCTCATAATTGTGAGGTGGACCACTGGAAAGGGAAGGCCACGCTGCTGAAAACTCTACGTCAGACAAGTTGTACCTGATTTCAGATGATAAATCACAGTGTAAATTGCGTGCAATCATACTTGCCACTTCAACCTCTTACCGATTAGGATCAGCCATTGTCAACGAGACCAAGCAACAGTCAGGAAAAGTTACACAAATGATAGGTACAATGCTGGTATCAAGCTATCTTCCAGAAACAGCAGACTGCTGCCACCGAAAAATAGGCAGTAAATTACAGAATGAATGCAAACAGGCAACGCAAGATCCTTCACGGGACAGAACACGTTCGAATCCATGTCTATTCTTAACTTCAACTGGTCGAGCATCGCTTGTCCTGGCGGCACACCAATGGTATAATAATGTTCTTATTTGTTTCTGTCTTTAATTGCTTCTTCCTGTCAATCTTTGTTAAAGGAGCTGTCAAAGAGCATCACATTAAAAATGATCAGGGATCGTCGGAGCCAATTAGATCAGACGTGATCTAATAGGCTTTCGTGGGCACTTAGGCAGAGCAAGTACCAGCCGAATCAGTTTGAGGGTTCTGCACCGTCAAGGCTGGGACCATGTGCATGTTGCAAGTGCACACGGCACGAATACAAAACGCCATGTATACTGGCAGCCAATGGAAAGCGACCACTTTAAAAAAAACACCTTAGAATAATGTGATCATCTTCTCTAGATCCACATCTGTTGCATCTTGAGCACAGCGTTCCGCTCGCTGTCATTTCTAATTGAGATTCCTCTTCTGTCTGTTCCCATAATGCCCTGCTTTGTGCTAGCCAGTCCTGTCTGTTGCTTGATCTCCATGCTGATGACTTCCATTGTTCCTTTGAATGCGCTGAATTTGCTGCTTTGGTGCATTGCCCATCTCGACTTGAAATGACCAGTCGTAGATCAGAGAGATCCGAAACAGATAGCCCCCCCCCACCTCTTCTTTTGAGTACACTCATGGTTGTGTATTACAGTGAGTGCCTGTATCCTATGTGCTGCCCCCATCTCAGCAGCACTCAGAGCCCCTCACAATAACAGTGCTATTATTGCCAACAAGACAGACGAGGGCCCACAGGAGTCCATTGTGCGTGAAACATCCATTATTGCTGGATTAGAAACTATTTCCATACATTTGGTCGACTTTGATCTCAGGAAATGGGAGTCAACAACCGTGCTGCATGTCTTTTTAATTCCCTTCTGCACGTGTTCCACTCACTTTTGTCAAGGCCTTCGCAGTCTGGCTCATCAGTCATGTTCCTTTTAGATGAAAACATTTCCTCGTACATGCATTCCTGTATTTAACAGTTGATATGTAATTCATCAGCGCTGACCCCCCCTCGAGTGAATCGCTCGCCGCCGATTTCAAAGGTTCGCCTGTCCCCGGTCATCTTGTGCTTTTCACGGCTCCCTTTCACTCTGTCAATCCCTTTCCCCAAATGTGTGGATGAGCTTTAAAGGAGGCACTTAGTGCTAAAAGTACGAATAATTATATCACTTAGCAACCAAGTCCCCTATTATGGTGATTCACACTGTCAGTGTGCATTAGCAAATGGAGCAGGGCCTCCTGTGTGGCTGAATTATTCGGAGTCCGTGTGAATCTGAAACGTGACCTGCCCCCAAAGGTCGTTAAAAGAAGTCTCGACCGCTCCCGATCTCTCTTTGCCCAAGTGTTCAGGTCCACTTTATCTCCATGGCTATGTTTACATACAGCTGCTGATGTTCATTAAAGCTCCGAAATGGAGCAAGAAAATCAAACAACTTTGAATAAAAAGGTCTTTTGGGGGTATGGTTGGTTCTGCTTTCAGCTAATTGTGATAGTATTTCTTAAAATCAAATCAAAAAGCATCTTTGTGGTGTTAAAAAGGGTTCACTAATTTATATCCAGCCAATACAGAGATTTGTAAATTTGATCAGCAGCATATCAGTGCTTTCTGCAGAGTCGTGGTGGGCAGACAGTTAAGGACACAATAACTACACCTAGTAATATTTGTGGAATATGTGAATGCTGCAATATTCTACCACTCCCCTTTTTCATATTATGCATAGACAAACGCCTTAAAATCAGGTGAATCTAAGTTATTAAAAGATAATTCAGGTCTCGCACACGGGTTCACTGTAGTGTGTAATAAGGGGTTAGTGTTTTGAGGTATGCTTACACTTAGCTTTCCTCTTAATAAAGCTTCACCTAAGGCTTTCATATCTTGTCCAGATTGGAATTTTACTGGTCATTAAAAAAAATGCACGTGAATCATCTGTGTGAACCTGCTTCACGTGTTATCGTCCGGAAATTCAGATTGGCTGATCAGCAAAAGAATCCCAGACGTATTTCCAAAAAGTCAACAATACTGAGCCGCTGCAGGCTTTCATGACTCTAAAGGAGATGCTGTTCATACTTGTTTGACCTGGTTCCCCTCACTGTGACTCACCTGTCTGTTTAGTAAGAGGCTGTTGGGTCATGCTGCTTCATTGAATGGCCTCTCCTCTATAAAAAAAAGAAGCTACAAAATTGATACATCGTCACATCACACTGGAGAGTGGAAGACTCGTTACATGCACATTGTGATGACGTGAATCACCCCACCGTACCTTTGTATTCTCTTTCATTTTCCTCAGCCCCCCTCCCCTCTCCTCTCCTTCCTTGGCTTGT
The DNA here is from genome assembly GCF_022379125.1 of Scophthalmus maximus. Classification (NCBI taxonomy): domain Eukaryota; kingdom Metazoa; phylum Chordata; class Actinopteri; order Pleuronectiformes; family Scophthalmidae; genus Scophthalmus; species Scophthalmus maximus. The sequence continues at coordinate 9,690,378 of NC_061519.1, read as the reverse complement.
CTGCCTCCCTCCCTCTTCCTGCTTGCTAATAACAGCACTCTGTGTGGGTTTGTTTAGTGGAAGGCCTGCTATGGCCCATTAGGCTGCAGTCTCACCAGCAAATGAATGTGCAGAGAGAGAGAGAGAGAAGAGGAGGAGGAGGAGGATGACGACGACAAGAGGCGAGGATGAAAAAAGAGCCCGGGACGGGACGGGATGGGATGGGTGAGACGAGGGATGAAGGAAAGGGAGAGGGAAGGAGACCGGAGAGAGGGAGCGGAGGGTGTGAAGGAAGGAGGAGTGGAGGGAAAAGGGGGGGAAGTGGGAAGAGGTGTGAAGGGAGGAAAGAGGGGAGGAAGAGGAGAGCTGAGAGGCGAATGTAAGAAGTACATAACGAACCTGTCACCTCCGGCTCTCCACCCCCCCTCCCCTCACACACACACACACACACTCAGTCAAAAGCCAAAGAGGAGGGTGGGACCTCATTAGGCTCTCAGCAGTCCATCACACACAGGGGGAGAGAGGGAGGGAGAGAGGGAGGGAGAGAGAGAGGGGGAGAGAGACTACCACTGAGCTCTGTGGCGGGGGGAGGGGACGCCCCGAGAAAAGAAGGGAGCAGAGGGAGGAGTGAAATTGAATTGATAGGAGCAGTCAAGTGCAGACACACGCACGCACACACACACACACACACACACACACACACACACACACACACACATACTCCTCTCTATACAACATGATTAATGTGGTCAACAGCCGTGAGGATAAGTCTGGTCAGGACCTCTCACCCTCTTACATGCATGCGCACACACAATTGTTGGCATCCTCCACTTTAAGTGTCTCCGTGGCCTTTTCTGGCTCGTCTTTTCACACAAACACACGCACACACACACACACACACACACACACACACCCTCCTCACCCCAACCAGTCTGCTCGACCCTCGTCTCACCCAAACAAAGATGGAGGAGACAGACACCCTGGATGTCTTTTTTTTTTTTCAATTTCTTTGTCCAGTGTTTTATTACACTGGTGTACGCCTGGTATCCATTCAGTGTAAATTCTAAAGGCCTATAAAGCTGCAGAGCACAGCAGATGCAGATTTCTACATTTTAGGGAAATGAGTCCTGATGCGCACTTGAGATGGAACTTTTTTTTCAATAGATATTGTGAAATAAATGCTTATTTAGATAATAAATAGATAATATAGAATAATGACGCCGTCCGTTAAATATCACACCATTGTGGGAAAATGCCCATTAAACTTTCAGCTAAGATCAACAAAATCAGGTTACTCCAAAAAAATAAATGAAATAAAAATAAGCTGGAACCATGAAGTATTTTTTCACTTTCCTTTCTGCCAAATTATCCAGTCGCCAAATAGTTTCAGTTTCATTTGCAGTAGATATAATGCAGGAGGCTGCTTTAATAATGCGTCACTTCTGAAGATGATAACTAAACGTAGTTTGTAGTGCACTTACATACAATACAAACCACAATACAATATTTCCACTGACCAGCAAATTTAGTCAAATGTGAGCAGTGTTTTTACAGTATATATTATGAGAGGGACTCAGCTGCATGAAAACATCGTCAAATCACAAAGTCACAGGCTAGTTTTAAACTTTGAGTCCTTATGGAACACAGGAAAGAGAAGACTCAACGTTTCTCCTCGGGTCCTGACTAGTTTCGGAAGCTGCACACAACATTTTGGTAAGAAACGGAATCATTACAGGTACTTTCTGTAGTTTTTGTTGTTGTTGTTCATACCTGTGGCTTTTGACACATTTGGATTATCTGTGATGAAGAACCGTCATCAAGTGTCGAATGATTGTTGACACTTCAACCAAATCTTTGATAAAATACAATGAAAAAATTGATAGAGACTCTTTTCTTGACAAAGTCTGCTTCTGAACTCTGCTATACACTGAGCAGACAGGCACACGCACACACACACACACACACACACACACACACACACACACACACACATATTAGTGGACAGCCACTTTCACAGCTGTCTACAGCTGTAAATAAAATTCTCCACATAACGAAATGAGCAAATGGATCCTGGGTAAAAAAAACACCAAAAAAACCCTGTCTCGCTAATGTAGCTGTTTGAGACATTACCTATGTCAGACGGCCTCAAGACGCTTGAACCCAAACCACTTAAACTGTCAGTTTAGATGGGGCCAGTAAACTGTCCATCACTGGAAGCACATAATAGGTTACTAAATGTCCACTTTAGAGCTGTGAATTATTTCCTACTTACTCTGCTGAGCGTGCGTGTGTGTGTATGCTGTGTATCAGTGAATACAGGGTTTCTAATTATCGTGGTGTAACAGGATGAGATGCCATCTCCACTGCCTTACACCGGAGGAGCATTGCACTCTGTGTGTGTGTTTTGGAGTCCATGCTGCAGTTTTGTCCCTGGGTGTGTCCTTTAAAACCAGAGGGCCTCAATGTGTGTGTTTGTGTGTGTGTTGACCATGCACGCACATATACTGGATTTGAAATGTGGTTTAAAGCTGTTGACGTTGTTTCAAAAAAATGTCCTGATCTTGATTTTTTTTGTGTTTCTTCTTTTACTTCTTTCCGTCCCGATCTTAACGACAATTGGGTTGAACTGAAGAAATAATCCAACGACCCTGTTCCCCTCCTCTCGGCCTTCCCCTTCTTTAACTTTCTGTTCCTCTCTCAAACACACAATAGCGCGATCAATGTATTTTCCTTTTTGTCATTTTAAAGTCTAATTTTCACCTAGTTACATTTTTTGCCTCAAAAAAGGGGAGCATGTGGCACACTAAGCACTTTTTCTGCCACGGCAGCAGAAGGGGAATCTTTGTGTGTGTACACAGTGTGTGTGTGTATGTGAGCAGTGTTCAAAGTGTTGTGACTTATCAGTGGGATGAAACAGCACTGCTGTAACAATGGGATTAAAGCTGCGCTTATGAAAGAAGCAATTAAATGCTATCTTATCTCATCTGCTTCTAACACCAAAAAGCACATTAATATTTTTTTTTGTGTCAAGTTTCCTCCTCTTCCATTTCTCTGGAGGCATCTGCGTCTTCCCAACGGACCACGCTGGTTGGTGGATCCTCGAACTCTCCCGCCATCTGGACGGTCAGCGGAACCTGTAAAACGCAGAGATGCCACGCAAGATGATTGCAGCATTTAAAAAATGTGTATTTGCAGCAGATATGTTTCAAAAGCAGTTCAAACACACAAACGTTGAGTTGAAAAAATAATTGATTAGTAAATCAAGTAGTTTGATACAAACAATCAAACAATTTTGATACACGATTGTTCATCGTCATCATGTCATCCCCCAGTGTTTTTAATTTTGTAAAATGAATATCCCTTAAGGTTCCAAGGTGTTGGTTGTACAAAACAACTCCTTCAAATGTCATGTTTTCTTGCGACTGACAGTCTAAACCTCAATGATATTCGGTTTACATTGATACATTTATATTTGTCCGGTGCCTGCTGTGCCATTGCCAGTTGAATGCTGGGAAAAGTAAAACCTTAGAAAATACAAACATAAAAGAAACAAGCTCTACGACATTCTTTTTTGTTTTCATGGCACTTGAAAAAAAATGACAGAACATTTTCAAAATGAGTTTTGCCCAGCCGTTTTAAACCGCCATCATTCCAACCGTCATCAACACCAATAAACACAGCAGTCCCAGCACTGCCTTCTCCCTTGTTACAGTGAGTAGTCACCGCTGTCAATATGTCCGAGCCTCGCCTACTGTTCGTGATAGAGACGAGAATAAGGCGGACGAAAGAAAAGCAATGAGACGTAGCAGCGGAGGAGAGAGGCCGTGTGATTGGAGAGAGTTTGTCAGGATAACTCTCTCTGATTGGAGTCCTTGTCTCGGCGTCGGAGCTGCTACTTAGCCTCGACCTGGCCTCTTTGTTATCCGTCCCCTACTCCCTCCCTCCCTCCTTTCTTTCTTTCTTTCTTTTCCTTTCCCCGTCTGTCCATCAAGGCCAAAGACTTGACTTGAAAGATCCAGCAGGAAGGAATTGAGTTTTTCTGGGATTCCACTGCCTTACTTGGTGATCGTGTTTCGGAATCGGGGCGCTTTTTCTCCTTATGATTTGGGGACGATGGATATGAAATCACTCCTCATTGGTACACGAAAAAGATGTTTAGAGAGAGAATTTTCTCCTCCAACCGGATGTGATGATGCACAGATGCTGCCCCGCATCCAGCAGCTGACTGCAGCCACGTTTTCAGCACTGGCCTTTTTGCTTTTGGCCCGGCGTGCAGATTGAGTTTCACTGACCTGACCCGGCCACTTGGCAGCTGATGGGCTTTCGCTGAAAGGAGTTGTTAAATCCAATTTGGGGTCCAGCTGTTTTGTCTCTTCAGCCTATTGAGGAAAAAAAAAAAAAGCTCTGTTGACTGATTGAGGCAGTATTTAAGTTTTTTTTATTTTTGCGGGAGGGGTTTGCTTTACAAATATGTTAGTAACTATGTGATCATTCACTCCCGCATAACTAACACGGTGTGTAATTTGCAGTTCGTCATGACCAGCACAAATGTTGCACCTGCTGTGCAAAAAAACGGAGAGTGGACGAAACGTTCCAAAGCCAAAAACTAGATATGTGACCAATTAAAGGAAAAACCAAGTTTGTTGTTGAGCAGTGGAACAAGTTGAATGCAACATTATTACCTTTTAAAGTTAACAGAGCATATGTGTTAGCAAACAGTTCCTCTATCACACCTCCAGCTGCAGAGCAACACCAGCAGTCATTTCAAAATCGTGGTTCTGGCCACGTGATCCACTCTCGTCTTAGATCTGCTTGAATTTCCACAAACTTCTGGCTCTTTGGCTGCCGAACGCATGTTCACCAGCTTGTCGATAACTCCGTCGGTCTGTTTGTTTGCTGCTGGGCTGGAACTGCACAGTGTGTTTCGCTGAAAACAAAGAGCGCGGAGCTGAAACCAAAGTAGTAAGACTTCAGGTCAGAAAAAAAGAAAAAGGTAACAGATGCCTGTTCACATACAAGACTGTTAGCTGCTTCCCTTGTGGCTACCAGGCGATCCAGATATCGGCTCATACACCGCATGGACACACACACATGCACAAAATACACTGGCTCTAGTACAGTCTCAATTTTGTACCCATACACACTAAACCTTCAACATTTAACTACACACACCCCCCTACCCTACTGCCCATGTTGCACACACTAACTGACCCTGGCCTACACCCCTAGGGGGGTTCCCATGCTATTTAACCACTGCTTTTGTTGCAGGGGTCTATAGCTGAGTCGGGCACACCTTTTAACTTACAAAGACCGTTTCAGTCAGAAGCCAGTGGTTACTGAGGCCCGGGGGGCACTTGGTATATATATATGTGTGTGTGGTGGGAGAACCAAAAAACTGTGATCAGACCCTCTCCTCAATTGTCCATTTCCTGCTCTTTTTCTCCTGCCTCGTCTCCACCGTCAAAGCGCCCCTTCAGTGTGGGCTGTCGCAGTGTCCAGCGTGAATCAACAAATCAAACCGAAAGCAGCCCACTCTTGGCTTTTTGAAACGATAGTCTCCAACCTAAAACCGAGGCGTTGCCAGGTGACCGATTCCGCCTGCTCGCCACACTGCAGCAGAGCGGTCGCTGACTGGCGAGAAGGCTGAAGAATGCTTTAGATATCACACAACGGCAAAGAGTCATTTCTCTCCAAAAGCCAAGAAAGGCCATGCAGGGACCTGCCAGGAGCAGCTCGGTGAAAACCTGTTGCTTTATTATTACAGGAAGCTGCATTTCCCATGGCAACAAGAGAAGTGAACCCCCCGTGAAGTCTTTTTGACATCACCGTCTTCGTCATTGCCCCCCGGCTGAACACTAAAGGCGGGGGCTTTTACTTTGAGTCTGATTGATACACAGAAGAAAGCACGAGCTCAGGACATTTACATACACTTTAATAATTTGACTGTAATCAGATTAAGGCAACACTCTGACTGTGGGAACTCTAATATAAAGGCCTCAGTTGGATTAGTTTCTAAGCTCATGATCTGCATTAACATAACCTGATTAAGACGCCTAGATTTCTGCTCACTAATGACCTATTTCCAGGGGGGCATTTTAAATATTGCACAAAAATTAATCGATCAATCAATATTATACATTACATAAAATCATAAGGTCATAAAATGGCAATCATTTTGATAATGAATCAAACCTTCCAAGTCACTTTTCAAGTGATTTCAACAGTGAAATGGGATCAATTTACTCTGCTCCTATGATGCAAACTTTATCCGACTGTCCAGTAGTCTGTTCTTAGCTCGCACGTGAACGTAGTTAGATTATGTCGGTGTAAAACAAAAGAAAAAGAAATCAAAAACGGTGCGTGAACAGACGTTCATATTTTCGTCCCTTCTGTCTTTGTCGTCACGTCTCCCTCTCTGCTCCCAGCAGGACTGTGTCGTAGCTGTCTGCTAGGTCGAGGGGGAGTTCCCCCGTTCGTCTGTCTCTTCTCCCTCAGGTCCTCACACTGAAAGGACCTCTTCTTTTGTCATAAATTGCGTGTGTGTGTGTGTGTGTGCGCACACAAGGACAGGCTGCTGTGACATTTCTATTCAAAGCAGAATGAGAGAGTGTTTATGACACTAGAAAGCAACTATAAGATCTGAGTGTCTGAATCTGTTGCTCACACACACTCACTTGGAGCCGACCCAACCCAGAAGCCTGAAAACTTAGAGCGTCTCTTTGTGGTCCGTCTCACTGCCACTGCACTGCATGGTGTTTCATTCCTCGCTAATGATCACCACATTGACTTCCTATTATAGAAACACAGTCAATGGGGGGTTTTCTTTTTCTATTAAAGATACAACAGAAGATATTTGAGCTGCAAACAGGACTCGCACACACACACACACACACACACACATACACACACACACACACACACACACACACACACACACACACACACACACACACACACACACACACACACACACTGTATGTAACGATCAGGCGTCTGTTCCCTGTGGGTTTAAAGTGAGACAGGGCTGTTTTTGTGTCAAAGGAAAGGTATTTTCATTCATGCAGGAGCTGGTTTGTTAGAGATATGCACCTATCCAGAGATGTACATTGAAGTCTGGTCGGCCATTGCACGAGTGTATGCGTGCATGTGTATATCCTCTTTGATGAACGTACAAGAAAGGAAAACACCCGCCCCATCACCATATCTTTAATATCTGTGGTGCATGCCAAGGGCTTACTCTCACCATCTGCTGTCTCTCTGGTGTGGGCATGCTGCTGCACAGCGCCAGGTGAGATCTATAGACATAGAAATGTACAGTAGGAAAACCAGTTTGAAGGCATCTCGGAGACAAAAAACCCACACAAGACATTTGAAACCGGAATGTACACTCCTCACCGTGCGTTTGTCTGATCTGACGATGCGCAGCAATTGTTGAGTCAACTCTTCAACTTTTTTTTCTGAACAACCCTGTCCCGTCCTGTAATCGAAAACCTTTGGCCACTCCTTCGCTGTGCCGAGCAGACATGGCTCTGAATCTTTAGCCTGTATGTTTGGTGCGACTGTTGGTTTAAACACAGGCTCCTAGGAGCCCAATCTGAATATGAACCAGTACATTTATCCTCAGCAAGGCGATTAAAACCCCCAAAAAATAAGCTGCTCACAATCCACTTGAAGAACTCTTTGCCCTTAGGACTTTTGCTTTCTACACGCTCCCCGTCATTTTCGCAGGGAGGCTTGATTAGATGAAACTTTAATGGCCCCCGTGGGGAAAGTGTGTCTGATCACAAATTTGCCCCGCGCGTCATACATCATGTTACATTTAGCACTTAGTCGAGGCCCCTTATCCAGGGAGAGCTATGACTGTGTTTTCAGTTTGTCACCGTCAAGCAAATTGTTGTTGCTTTTTTTCCACTTCCAGAAGGCACTGCTTTTACCTGGCCCGCGGCTGATTCGACTTTCTGGGAAAGGTTCTCCACTGAGTGAAATGACCTGGACTTGTTTGAATTCTCTAAATGCAAAGAAAAGGCGTTTCAGTGCTTTCTGTCATGTGTCCTACAGCTGAGGCTACACTGTCCCGCCATTTATGAAAGGAAAGGGGACAATGACATCCCACAATTCCTTGCTATTCCTTGTGGATAACATCCGCGGCCGCATGGTTACATATCTTGGTGTAAATGCGGTCGGATTCTCTCAGCGACTCCTCACCCTTTCTCCTTCACATCTGTCCTTGAACTCTGAATAACGTTTAACATGGAGGTCAAGGCAAAGTGGGCAGGAAAGGACGTAGGACATTATCTTTTTTTGCTCTATTCAATTCACAGAAGACTCCATATCTATGTGCGGAGAATCCTCCCATTGTTTCGCGCGAACTTCAGCGAAGGAGCAGGCGGAGTCCGTGAGCTCACTGGCTCCCTCCACGCAGGGCCGTCGCTGAGCACTCTGCACCGTCTCTCCGAGCCCTATTCATTAATTCATTTCTTATTGGGACGAAGATAACAGGATTAGTCCTCCAAGCTTCCAGGAGTCAGCGGGGAGGGGGGGGCTTTAACCCGCCTCCCTCCTGCAGACAATGGCTGTGTGTGTGTGTGTGTGTGTGTGTGTGTGTGTGTGTGTGTGTGTGTGTGTGTGTGTGTGTGTGTGTGTGTGTGTGTGTGTGTGTGTGTGTGTGTGTGTGTGTGTGTGTGTGTGTGTGTGTGTGTGTGTGTGTGTGTGTGTGTGTGTGTGTGTGAGAGGGAGAGTGTACGTGTGATTGTGTGGGTTTGGGTTTGTGTCCTTGCCAGATGGGACCAGTGCTTCTTCCAACTTAGAAAATCAGGAGTGCGCACACACGCGCGCATTCTCCAAGCTCTCCTCGTCCTTCTCCTGGTTTGTGTCCAATCATTCACTTCTCTCTATTGTCTACTGGCTTCGAGCGGGGGCCGTCTCGACAAAAAGCCCAAAGCCACAAATTCCAAAATTCTGTAATAACAATAACTGTCGATACAAAATTTGCAGAAAGAAAAAAATGCTTTTTATTTATTTATTTATTATTTGCCTCTTGTCGATATGCTAACCAAGCAGAGGCAGTCATGGAACTACAGTGAAGTCACTGTACAGGTAATACCTCTAAAGCTACATCCCAGTCATCCAATTTATTATGTGAGGACTTGATATATATGATGTCTTCAGGCTTGGTCTTCCAGAAACAACTTCCAGTAATGAAACCTCTATAATTATTTTTAATATCCACCTTTTTGTGGCAACGCATATACAATAATAAAAACAATAAAAAAATAACATTTTAATACAGACTCGGATGTCGGTTACCGTGGCAACGACCAATGGTCCCTATGGTCCGTTCACACCAAACCTGAAGTCAAGTTACGCCGTACCCGACTCGCTAAATACATGATTCAGATAATCGGTTGTGGGACGAGCAGGGAGAGATGGATGTTCAGGGCGGGGGTCCTTCAGGAGGAAGGGTTGAGAACCAGAGCTCTACCACAATCAACCAATTTCACAGACGTACGTCGCCGAGTGTAAAACTGACTGAAGAGGATGGAGGATTGGTAAATGATAATTATAGGAATGTCTCCGTGATGTTATGATGAGGCACGTGGCTCCTTTCAAAACATTGCAGCTAAAGAGCAGGTCACATGGCATAAAAGCACCGTCTGTCTCCCCATCCGCTCTTTCGATTCATCCTTCCTCAGCACCGCAGCGCTCCCTCGCCTTCGTGCACCTCCCCGGTTCCCTCCTGCCCCTCCCTCTGCCGAGACGGAGTCTACGGCCTCCTCTCGCTGTTACTGTGGAGAGAGCGGCGGCGTGCGTCCCAGGAATGCGGGCCGACGCGCACACACACACATTCCTGCGCGCGCACACACAAAAACACACAGTCACAACCACCCTGTGTCCTGCCAGCTTTGTGGGTCATTGTATTTGGCACGTGGCCACTATCTCCCCTATGTCGCGCGCGCACACACACACACACACACACACACACACACACACACACACACACACACACACACACACACACACACACACTCACACTCACACACTCACACACTCTCTTTCTCTCGCCCCCTGCCTGACTCCTGCCTTGGCAGACAGCTCCTGCTGAGTAAGGCGGCCCTCGTTCTCTTCATTTCTTTTTTCCCCTCTCTCCTCTTGTTACTTTTCAGAGCGGCCTTCTCTCCCCGCAGTCGTCACATCTCGTCCCTCCCCTCATATCTAACTCGTCCTTAACCTGCAGAGGCTGAGTAAACCCAACAGGCCCTCCCGTCCTCGCCCCCCTTCCCTCTCCCGACACCAGCCGCCATCGCTTTTTACCGTCGGCTGTGTCGCAGCAAAGCTAAGCCCCCGCCGCATGCTTTTGAATTGACACGTTGTAATTGAATGAGAAGATTTGACTTTGGCCATTAGTCATGTCTTTATTCTCCCGCAGGCAACAATGTCTCAACAACTCAGAATTAGAGGCGGGGCATTCGGGGAGTCAGGCAGCTACATTTAGCCTTAAACCATAGACGATGTTTCACAATGGCAGTTTATGGGAAGGACTGACACACAGATATTAACAACAAAAATACAGCTTTAGTCAAACGAGAATTTATGTAGAGACTCTTGCTCTTGACCATTGTGCAAAGTCAAACACACAGAGCATAATGGGTGATGATTCAGGGATACGTTCACTGAATGTGAGGCACCGGGACAAGCGTTAGGCTGTTTGCTTACAGTAACTGTACAATGAATACAGTTCTGTAGGCCGCAAAGATAAAAGCAGTATTTAAGGGCCTGGCGAAAAAAACGATGTGGGCAGAGTGTCATTGCCCCCCCCCCCCCCCCCAATACCACAAAGTCCTGTCTGAGCTGATTGCACTTGCACCCTTGAGAGAGAGGTTGGCGCTGATATGAGAATATGCAAAGGTGTGTTGTAGAACCAAGCCGGAGGGATATTTGACCAATGTGGAACAAGGAAGTCCTCAATGTTTTTTGGGGAGGGGGATTAACGTTTGGATGAACTGCCATCACGGAGACACTGTGGTCTGCAGTCACGCCGACTGTCGGTGGCTCCTTGCTGGTGATTGGCCTCGGATCTGTGCGGTTAACAGTCCTAATCAGCCGTTCATCACACGGAACAATGTTATTTTGTTCAGGAACACTGTCTTTGATAATGCTTTATCTGCTTCTGCTAAGATGTACAGTACAGTATGCTAGTTGCTCTGTGACAACCATGGCCTTCTTGAGCCACGTCTTCGGACTCCATGTTCTTTGTCTGAGGCCATTTTTTTGTATATTTAAATATTACCATCTGATGAGCATTTTCCAAAGGAATAGAAAGATATACCCCGGGTTTCCTGTCAATATTTGGAGTGGCTCTCCACAGTGTGTCAGGGAATTCATAATAAAGGATAACAGATATTTGTCCGTATCCTGATAGAACCTGGGAAAGCAACATTGGAAACAACCTAAGTCAGATAATGGATGGACAGATGATAGAATGTGCATGTGGTACTGATTGTATTATTAGTGTTCGTCCTTCATGAAGCTAGAACCAGATGGGCCTTGACTCACAGGTTCAAACCGGTTCTCTTGACTACCAGGACTACCCAACTTGATTTTTTTTTTAATTCACCCAGCTTCCTCCACTTCCACCAGCCGAGTCTTGTTTAAGTTCCCCTGTTTCTTTTCCCTCGCTTGTTTCCAAGATGAAAAGAGGATCCTGTTGTGTTTCTTGTGGTGTTGCCCGGCACGGCCTCTTCACTGTGATCTTGTTTTAAGTGCCCAGCCTCACTATAGCTACACCTTTTTCAAATATACCTGAGAAGACAGGAGAAGAGGTGTGTGTGTGTGTGTGTGTGTGTGTGTGTGTGTGTGTGTGTGTGTGTGTGTGTGTGTGTGTGTGTGTGTGTGTGTGTGTGTGTGTGTGTGTGTGTGTGTGTGTGTGTGTGTGTGTGTGTGTGTGTGTGTGTGTGTGTGTTTCTCTCATTGTCATGCCAAGGACAAGCAGCCCTGTCCCGTGCCAAGTGGTGCCAAGCCAGCTGGCTGTCGCTCATGCTTTTGTTGTGTGCTATGCTCTGTATTCAGCCCACGACACACATTGTTGTGAAGAGCCTTTCACTTGCTCACTCTTCCTCGTCCCGTGTGTGTGTGTGTGTGTGTGTGTGTGTGTGTGTGTGTGTGTGTGTGTGTGTGTGTGTGTGTGTGTGTGTGTGTGTGTGTGTGTGTGTGTGTGTGTGTGTGTGTGTGTGTGTGTGTGTGTGTGTGTGTGTGTGTGTGTGTGTGTGTGTGTGTGTGTGTGTGTCTTTTGTGGCAGTGACCTTGATGTGGGGCAAAAACTAGGAACACGAGACGGCCAATCGAGAGCAGTAGGGGGAATTAGAAGTGAAATACTGCTGCGTGTAATTACCTACTTGATATTCGCTGGTGTTTGACTTTGGACATACAGTAACTCCAGTTTTGTCTGTTGTTACACCTGAGAGGTGAAGGGGCACTGCTCGGCGTCGTGGTCAGCTCCAGTCCATGACTGCTGTTGCCTGACACACAGGATGCGCCATTCGTCAAAAATAATTCTCAGAATGATGTGTTGACTGATTTATGTTTCAAAGTGCACAATTTCATCTTGGGTTAAGTCATACATGATCCACAATAAGGGTTTGCTAGATTTTCTAAATAACATCTCAAAAAGCCCATTCCATGTCCGAACAGACTGGACGGCATCCAACATCTTTTTTTTCTTTTCTTTTTTTTTTTACAACTTTCTGACACTACTGACCTTTCGACAAGAAATTTGGCCAGGCGTGAGGAAGTGAAAAGGCGTGTAGGATTTGAACTCATTTCTGAGGTATGCGTTAGCTTTTGTTTCCTTATACCTGTTGAATTTTTTCAGTTGCGTAGGGACAATTTGCAGGGCTAGTTGGTAACCCACTGTAGATGGTGAGTTAATTAACTTGGGTGTTTTTTTGTTGTTACACTGGTCTACAACCTTTTTTGTGCAAAGCTGCAAACCTCCACAGGGAATCTGTTAGTGCTAATCCATCACAATAACTCCATGAGCTTCTTTAGTTATTCTTCTGTTCTCTCTGTGTTTGTTCTCCAGGGTTTCTTTTTGTCATTTTAAGAGTTATTCCGGAGTTTAAAAAAGCTTTCTGAGATGTTTTCGTACCATCATCTCATGACTCATAAGTGCCTGTAAACTATTCCTCCTTTGTGAAGTGGTAGCCTACATATTGCTGTTGGAAGTAGCTGGTATCCCGCGTTGGCCTCCTCCAATTCGGACTTTTCAGCTCTCAATCCCTCAATTGTTTCTATTGGTCAACGTTGGAATTTCACATTCCACAGTTGACCAAAGTTGCATATTTATTTTGGCCCCACGAGCAAATCCCCTGATTGCAGTGATCCCAATGGAATGAACTGATTCCTCTGCAAAAAAATCTCCATTTCTAGCGCTGTGCCAAGCCTTTAAACTGCCGGTCTGGAAGAAGTCACATCAGGGTATTTTATAACTAAATTTTTTTTTGCACATTACAACAAAAAAGCGTTATGCGTTAGTCATATTTTGAAATCCTTCTCACTCGGCTGTATTTAAAATGCTTTGGCAGCGCCGTCACAACACCAGTGCCAATAAAACAAACCAAATTGATTGACTTGAACTGCAGTGGCAGACGGAGAATATCTGGAAAAGGAGTTGATTGGCTGGGTAAGCCCCTGTGGTGACCCATGAGAGGATATGTTTAAAGTGTCAACTCATGAATATTCATGAGCAGAGTCCAGCCCACTCTCCCACCTCCCGCTGCCTCATGTGTCCATAGCTGTTTTTAAATCGACATCATTTTGGCTGAAGTGCCTTTCAGATGGCCTTCCCTGTTCTGACACCTTCCGGAAACAAGGGAGAGACACTTAATTAACAACAAGACTTAACTTAACTTAACTTAATTAATCAGGCTCTTCTTTTAAGTGTGTGTGTGATGGAATATCGGAGATAGATTGTTGCAGAGGAAACCCAGGAAATGGAAGACGAGTGAAACAGTGAGGAAAAGAATCAAAGTCAAACAGGGAGCAAGTGTGACATTGAAACAGACAAAATGAGATTAGGAGGAGTGCATTGCACAGCACTGCATTCACGTTGTGACTCAAAAAATAAGCAAACCCAGTTTCTTGGTGAGCCGTTGGTGAACTGCCACGGCGGTTGTAGAAAGTACGATGTTCAACTAGTATACGTCCATGTGATGAAAGTCGTTCTCGATCGTGTCAGAGAAACAGTTGGTGTGCCTCGTCTTCTCTGGAAGGGTAGAGCAGGATACTTTCTGCTGTAAAATTTAATTTCTATCACGCCTTCATTGTCAATCAACCTCACCCGAGTTTTAGCATCATTCTCCATTTGCCAACAATTAGCATCGCCATTAACATTGCCACACACTCAAAACAGGTACGGTTTTAATGCAGCATCTGGCATTAAATGAGTCTCCAGTAATGCGTGTTGGGACAGGCTTCTGCCTTTCTTGCCAAGATGAAGTATCTTTGGCACGTGACTCTGTCTCATAATGTTACCTCCTTCACATTTGACAATTACCTCACTGTTCTCCCAAGTCGCCCCGTCTGTCAAGTTTGTGTCAGCATGACCTTTTGGCCGATTTGATCTTATGGCAAGCCAAAGTTGCATCTGCACTAAGATTTGATCCGCGTTTTGCAGCTCAGACATTGGGAAAATGTTGATTTTTTTCAGAGAGGAAAAGGGGGTCTGCATGAAGGTCATCCCTCAGCTTCACCGTAAAAATCTCCAAGATGAGGTCTAAATGCACCCTCATCAGACTCCATTCACCCAAAGTAGGGAATTAAATGAGGTGCACGGGAGTCGGTTAGAAATTTTCTCCAATCAAATCAGACTTCATTGTCGTAGGGCCGTTTATGTAATCAAGCACATATTAAGAACACGGAGACCCATGGTCCAACACAAAATTATTTCTCAGGATGTAAAACTGCATCAAGGTTCCACAATTTTTTTGGGCCACTTCATTTTGGGGAATTAGAATTTCATTGTCATCCTTGTTGAATTAATCAATCTTATGTTCTAATTGTACAGTAGAAAAACTAAAGGCAAGGGTATGCATGAAGCAAAGGAGTATGATGTGTCATCCACTAGTGTTGGTGTTTATTGCCGTTTCCAATAACGTCACTTCTTTGAAGGCATTTGTAGTTTTGCAGGTTTTTGTACATAAAGTAAATGACGGTACTAATGTAGTAAAATACAAAAAGAGAACTTGAGAGAGAATTTCAAAGCTTAAACCAGGTCAATGACTGTGAAGTGATTGTCAGATAAGAGGAAGTAGAAAGTAATGGATGCGGCTCAGTCACAGTTCTGATGTCGGATGTACGGGGAGGGGTTTCAGATGCTGTTAGATGACCCCCGTAAAGGACCCAGGATGTAGACCTGAGGGACCCGCGTTACATCAACATTGAGCAAAGGATTGGTCATTAAGGGAAACCCTTTTATATAGTGGCACAGACTATGACTCTGCCTATGTGTTTAGAGTCTTTTATGTATATTATCACCATTAAACATTATCTTACAGTCAAATATGTCTATAGTGCTACTAAAAGTACTAAAGTTGTCTTATTATTTGCATGTTTACGAAAGGCAATTTAGAGCATTAATTATAGCTTGCAACTGCTGTTGCTGTGGTGAACTTGGAAGCCATTTGTACATTCTATTTCTGTAAAGCACAGGTGAAAATGAAGGCGAAGGCTCGGCTGTTTTTCAGACTAGCGTTTCAACGACTTTGCTGAAATAAATCGCCACAGCACAAAGGCATGTAGGTCAAGTTTGCCTTCCTTTTAAGAGCTTTCACAATAGCAGTTTTCGGTGCCAGGGGGGGAAATACCAGAGGGTTGGGAATGGCTGACAAATACTGGTGCTTCATCCTCTTGACAACTGAACACTCATGAAAAGGTGACTGGTATGGCTTCGAATGAGAAGGCTGAGGATTTGAGTTGTGTTATGTGTCTTTACATGTCACTTCGTCATCGGCAACTGCAAACTAGTTCATGCTAGTAAAGAAAAAGAAATAAAGAGCCACTTTTTTGAGTGTAATTACAATGGTACTATTATTGCAATGGTACTCGAAAGAATTGAGAGGGCCTGAAGAGTTCAGCTGTGCAGCTTTAAAGTTTTAATCTAGAAAAAAAACCGAGTCAGATAGTCGTTCGGGCAACGCTTTGCATTTGGATGAAAAAATGCAGCACACGCCAGCGTCGCACATTCTCATACACACACCTATTATATACAGTAGGCATACGCTCACTCACACATCCATACAACAGTAGCCCCGGGGTTGTTGTTACTAGCCCTTCTTTGTCCACACAGAGGGGATTGGAAGGCTTGCACCACTGTTGGTTCAATCTCAAGCCGTCCCTGCACTGCCTGAATCCAGGCCATTGTGATCAGATGTGGTGTGTGCGTTTGTTTGTGTGTGTCACCAGATTGACGAGTACAGCCCGATCCCCTCCTATCTGTCCTGTGTGTGTGTGTGTGTGTGTGTGTGTGTGTGTGTGTGTGTGTGTGTGTGTGTGTGTGTGTGTGTGTGTGTGTGTGTGTGTGTGTGTGTGTGTGTGTGTGTGTGTGTGTGTGTGTGTGTGTGTGTGTGTGTGTGTGTGTGTGTTTTTGCGCGTGCACACGCATGCTTGTGTGTGGTTATGAACATGACAGCTGACTGTGTGTGTGTGTGTGTACAGCTGCTTGTGTGTTTGACTTTTGACATTATTAGGTGATTACTTGTGTGAGGGTGTGTGTACATGTGTGTTCATGTGAATAGTTTCCATTCAAACATGGCCTGTGGTCTGACAACAAAACTTTACCTCATGTGTCACTAATTCATTCTTGTTGTTGACCGAGCTAAACAAACCTTTGTCAGCGCATTCTCTTATTGTCGGTCAGCCGGTTGCAGTTTAGTAGTTTTTGTTTGATGTGGTGCATTTTATAGCTGGACTGATCTTGGTATATTCAACTTTTTCAAATATGAAATATAAGATGGCTGTGCCGAAAACATCATATCTCTGTTAAACTGTTCACCAGAGTGAATTATCTGTTGAACAACAACTTATTACTGGCTGCACTGATCTGTTTTTATTAAAAACTTGTTTTGCCGACAGGCCTTTCAGCCCTGTATCATAAATAACATCACATGACCATTCACGTACACTGGGCACGCGCATGCCCGCGGGAATTGTCGCAGATTGCTTGAATAATAGCTCGTCCTCCCGTGCATGTAAGCAGTTGTTGCATTATAAAATGCGTAATTTAACTGCTCAACAGCTGCTAGCAAAGACAACAAGGTCAACAACGCTTTTAATTAGTTATCCATTTTGCATTGGCCACTGGCAGTCGTGGCTGATGTCGCTTATTTTCATCTGGAACAGGGTCACGTGAGCTTTAGGAAATGACCGGGTTTCTGCCCAGCCAGACTAAAACGCAACCTTATTAAAAGAATGTTTTCAAAAGTCTCCGTTTCAGGGCCCGAGAACTCCAGAGTGTTGCGGATGCCCGGACCAGTAGTTATGTTGTAAAGCTGAAATGTGTAACAGAGGATGTAGCCTTAACCTCTTCAGTCCCTTGCCCCACTGGCGGGAAAGTCATGCTATGCAGCCAAGCTTCATTTAAATGTAACTTCACTTTTTATTTTATTCACTCACTTAAATTGCACTTTTCCCATATGGTGTGTTCCATTTATAGTACATCATTTACTCTAATCATTTGTCTTGTCAGTTCGTGTTCATTTCAGAAATTAGGTTTGTCATTATATCCCCCCCCCCATAGCTGCTCTGCTCTCTCTCCCAATGGCATCATCCACAAGGCCTCCTGGCTGCGGCCTGCCTGCCAGCCGCCTCTCACCCATTGTGGGCTAACAATGGCAGGCGAGGCCCCAGCCTCGAGGCCTTCAGCCCCGGTCTTAGAGGGGCTGCCGGGGTGGGCGGGGCTTGTGGAGGAGGGGATGTGCTTGCCTGTGAAAGGCTGACTCTGTGGGGGCAGCCAGTAGGGGAGGGAACCCACAGGGGGGTAGGTGGGGAAGAAAAAGCAGGTCACGCCCAGATTAAAATTCAATGTATGCCCCACGTACGACTGTCGACGCAGGCCTTGGTACACCGTCTGTGTGTGTGTGTGTGTGTGTGTGTGTGTGTGTTTATGCATGCATGCAAGCAGGCAGCCAGGGGGTGCAGGGAGAGGGGATTCTCAGGATTTTCAAGGTGCCATGCTGGCTCGCCAGTTAACATGATGAGAGAGAGAAAGAGGAGGGAGAGAAGACCAGAAATTAGAGCGACAGGAATAGAGACGCACTGGGGGAGCGAGGAGAATTGTGTGTGTGTGGGTAGTAGTAATCAGAGTGTCTGGCCCCCTTCATGGCTTTACTTCAGTTGTTTTGAGCTCAACACACCTTCAGGGTGTGTGTGTGTGTGTGTTAATGGGGTAACAGCAGCGTCATAATGCATGCAAGACAAAGCTGATTTGGTGATGCTTGCTTCCTTTGTGTTATTGCTGCATTCTTTTAGGGGGGGGGTCCACACAAACACACACACACACACACACACACACACACACATACACACACACACAAAATCCAATCCCCCTCTGTTTTGGGCCCCATCCCCATATGGTGGCTTGGCTTGATGAGAGCTTGATGAAGTCAACCAGAAGTCCCCCACCCGTGTGTGTGTGTGGGTGTGTGTGTGTGCGTGCGTGTTTAAATCTGTGATTGCTTTTCAGCTAATGGATAAATGAGAGTTTCACCCTTGCAGTGCCATTGTTGTGTATGTGCGTGTTTTTAGAGAGAGGGGAGAGAGAGCATGTGTGGCTCGTCAGCTTGTATATGGGCTTGCAAGCTGTTTTCATTATATTTCATTATTCATGTTTCATGCATGATTGTGCAAGTGATCAGCTCTGTAGGGGTGGAGGCTAATCAGCGGATGGAAAGGTTTTCTAAACCCAGACATGAAGACAGTCCAACAAAAACCTCAAATGTCACGACCTTTGCGTCGAACATAATGTTTCCCAGAAAGAATGGAAAGAAACCGACTCTTGTGGAAGCGCAACCAAAACATCGAATAAACCCTAGTCAGTATTTATTTTTTCAGATTGCCAGCAGGGATTGAACTGAATCCCATGTCTGAAATTTCTGCTCCTTTTGTTTGAAATGAAAACCAGCGAGACTTGCTGTCACTATGGTAAACGGGCAACCAGATTAACCAGTAAACCACCAGCATTTATTTTCATTTCCCCGAGTATGCTCAGAATCCAAACAGTGATTCACCTTCGACAAATGTTGGCGTCTAAAATTAACTCTCTGCGAAGGAGTTTGGAATTCGCAATGTTTTTTGTCAGCTCAGAAGTAAAACTGAACACGCCAGCCTCTGTCATTCAAAATACGGTTGACATACTATACTCTGGCCTCTTTCAGCCACCTCTAAACATCAAAAAGATGCTCAATTATTCATAAAATGTGTTTTTGCTAATTTTGAGTGCCTTTGCTGCACGCCTCCCTTCACAGCCTCCATGAGAGTGTCATCTGCTTGACAGGCCGAGGTCAATATTCGCTTATTCTGAAATGTCCTTGAAGTTACTATTGTTCAGTCTTTAGACATTGATTTGGCTGCAGTCGTCAGACGCTTGCCTTTAGTTGTACACTAAACAAAAACACTGATTAATGAAACTGGATTTGTATATCAAATGTTCAGCTCTGTGCTCAATTGTGTTTGTGCACAGATGACAAATGCTTGCCTTTGTACCTCCTTCCTCTTGTGTATGTGCAGAAACGCCACCAGGGTTGAGCTTTTTCTTTCTTTTCTCTTTTTGTTGCTACCTCCTCATTCCTTAAGTTGTGTCCGCCAACTCAGAATGGAGCCATTTTGTCTCCTTCAGTTCCTGAAATGAAATATAAGCCTCTTAAATGCATACTTATCTTGCCCTGCAGACTGCGCTTGAAGAACAAACACACACACACACACACACACACACACACACACACACACACACACTAAAGAGGCATTGTGATGCCAGGCCTTGTTGTTCCTAAGACGGTGGCTGCATGCATATGGCAGATGGCTGTTCCTTTGCTTTGCGTGCCGCCATATTAAACAAAAACCATGGCTAAGGCCACGGCTGGTTTAGGAAAAGGGCAAAGTGCGAGAGAGACGGAGAAGGAGGAGACAAAAGAGCAGCAGAGGGAGACACGGGAGACAACAGGCTTGGCATACGTAAACACAAGCAGGAAATCCATGTGTGTAAATGCGCATATGTGTGTGCATAACCACATTAACAATGCATGCGTTCCTCACAGAGATGCACGCGAAAAGACACAAACACATTCTCCTGAATCAACACACAAAGATAACCAGGATACACACACACACACACGCATTCCACATGGATAGTTTGCTCTAGGGAAGGATCCATACAAGTGCGCAAGCAGATATCACGTGTATTTCGTGTGTTGTGTGTGTTTTCATGTGTCCAGGTGGTTGCGCTTATTGAAAAAAAAAATTGGTGTTGCATAGTGTATGTGAATGAGTTTGTAAGTAAACGAGTGATAAATGAGTTTTTGGTAATTGGAGGGGGAAATTCAGCGTGGTGACCTTTTATGGCTGTCGGCTCCTTTTAGCTCACGTGTTGGTGTGTCTTGTTCGTGCTTGTGTTTCCATATCATGTTGTGTTTCTGTCCAGTTCTGTTGGGAGGCAAGATGGTGACACACTGATATGGGGGCCATTTTCGATTTGACCAAGACAAGTCATACTAGTGTGTAGGTTAGTTTTGTACTTTTACAACCTTGTGAAAAGCTTTTTTTAACCGCCAAACTGTGCATTTGTTCAATTTCTGTGGGATGATGTGTGCATTAGTGGCCCATAGAAAATGATAACGTCAGGCAGTAACATTAGCTTGTCAGCTACAGTTTTGTCTTCATACCTAACTGGTTATAAATTTGCCTAAAGACAAGGTCACAAGGGTTATACCTAGTGTTACCTTACGAGTAAACGGGAGGCGAATGAACACATGTAAACATTTTAGCTAAAAGCTTGTCTCGTGCCAACAAATGCCAGTTCTGTGCAATAATATGAGCATATATTTTCACACATTGGGTCATGCATTTGTTGTGAATTAGCTCCCAGTGCAATAAAATTGTCATCTTAGCTTTCGGGTTGCGGCTCTGTCTATTTACAACCCCAACAGGTTTCCATCTCTCTGCTGTGTGTTCTCAGGTTCCTATGCCGTTACATTTCTTGCTTCAAGGGTAATGCATGTAGTGATACGCCAAGTCACTCAGGAAAAAAAGAAAGAATAAAAATCAAAACTGGAAGTCCAAGTTTTCTTCTAGACAGCGGATGTAGGTTTTATCGCTTGCAGGCGAGGGATACTGTATGGTCCGGTCTCTGAGAGTTTGCAGCTTGATAGATTGCTTTTGCTCGTCTCTTTGCTCTTTGTTTGTCCGGACAAAGCCGCATGCACAATAATGTCTCTACAAGTAAAACACCCCGCTGCTTTCTTTTCTCTAATTTAGCCTTCCATGAACACGCTATACACACTTAGGATGATTTTTTTGTGCATAACGCGCATGTACCAAGGCTCTAACTCGGCCTCACCTCAACCTAGCTTCAGCTTTGTATTCATTCTTGTGTTTGCGTACAAGCATTTCTCCTTTGGGCACACATGGGCTCTTGGTGCTTTTTTCCCCCCATAAAAGCTGAAAGCAGCATTTATGGCTTTTTCTCCTCTCCAAGTAACCTTCGTTCTAGTGTTTTACCCACTCACAATGGCATGAATCGACAAAGTGGCTCTCCATTAACAGCAGTATGTATGCAAGTCTTGAATTGGACCTTTCTGAATTGGCTTTCACGTAAGATTGCTTGCTTTCAGATCAGACAGATGAAGTCCTTGATTGAATTTCAGACGTTGTCAAGGAACCACGCCGTCCTTCCCACCATCCGTCCATTCATTCGCGCAGCTTTTATCTGAAGCAAGATACCTGTGTGCGTGCGCGTGCAAGCGAGTGCATGTTCGTGTCAAGAACAGGACTAACAATTTTTATCATACGTACTCTTCCTCATTCTGATGATTTTGAACGGCCTTTGTCCCTCTCTTTATCTCTGTGAGCACTGAACTTCTTTTCATAGCAGTCAGGTTTACATCAAGCTCTACCATCTCTCCCTCTGGACTATTTCTCTCAATTTCCTTCATTTTTCTTTTCTTTTCTTTTTTTTTTTGCTCTTTGCTCAATCAGGTTGGGAACTTGGGCCTGACACGTGAGCCTTCTGCTGATTTCCACCCGAGTCAGCTCTGTCAGATCTGCAGTTTTCCCTTTCTTGTTGTTTCTACAGTGGCACATCAGCAAAAAAATTCTTCTCTTCCCTGTCGCCCAGTTCTCACCTTCCCCGTGGCAACAGAATGGAGCAAATCAGGGAATCAATTCAATGTAATCATGACAAATGAGTCCCGGCGGTTAGCAAGGATTTTTGTGCGTGCGTGTGTGGGACATGGGTGCTGGGAAATCACAAATGAATCAATCAACTGTTATCGCATCAGCAAACACTGTAGGAGGGAGGGATAGGAGGATGGATCGGCAAATGATGGATGGATGGATGGATGGATGGGCAGAGGGGAGGTGTGGATTCAGTGTACTCTGTGTGTGTCCGTGCATATGCACGTCTGCTGTGCAGAGATAGATGGCTGATTGAATAGAGGGCCATGTGGGTGCCTTGTGTGTGTGAATGAGAGCGAGCAGGGGGGTGCTGTGTTAACCTTGGAGCTGTCAGAACAGATGGGAGATGGGAAGGGCCACAGGCTGCGAGGGATGTATTGGCTGCTGGAGGATGACGAATCCTCTGCTACTTTTGGAAAGGGGTAGTGAGATTAGAATGGGGGCATTTTTAGTGCATGTATTTCTTCTGAGAATTGAGTTTTTTGATCCAAATCAATAGTAATGTGTCATCGACTTAGAAAGAGTCAGTAAGTTTGTGGGTGGCTGAGGAGGAAGTGTGTGTTTAATTGTTGTTGGTTTTTTTGAGTCATAATAGACGCGCAAAACAAACCGCAGTAAAGACACTTTGGGAAACATCATCAACCCACCTACAGTGTTTGTCAAGTGATCACTGGGAAATGCAGAACAAAAACACCATATTAGCGAGCAGTTAGCATTAGAGCCAGACTGATTTGTTTTATTGTTTTAGGGCCAGTGCTATACTGACGTTATTTGAAGTTATGACAGTATATCACCACCACAGGCACCATGACTTTGTCTCGTCTTGGCCGTGTTTAGGTTTTACTTTCAAATGATGTTTCTCTCTTCTCTCTTGAAACCTTAATTCATGATTTAAACCAATACGTCAGATGAGGTCAACCCCTAGTCATGGATTCAAGGTTTGTGTCGTGATAACTCAAGGTAACTCAAGGAGTATAGAGGAGGTCACTGGAGTCGTATGGTATCAAAACTGTGAATTACAAACTATGGCCTTCATAATTGCCAGATCCTGACAGAAATTAACGCCTATGAGAGATTTCAGAGCAACTATTTGTCCAACACCATCATCAAAACGTTTTTGAGCTTTTGGAAAGCGCTATATAAATCCAGTTTATTATTTTTATTATTATTATTAGTAGCAGTAAAACATAAATATGAGGGAATATCTTTTTTATAGAGGCTCATGGTGAACCTATATTGGGATTTCCTTTAATTTCACACCAGTCCATATTACTTTACCAAATGGGGATGCAGTTATCCTATGTGGGTGGCAAAATGAAGGGAGTGGTGTCGACACAGTGCTGTAGGGAAAGTAGACTTCTTGAACTTAAAAATGCACTCTGAGGGGTGGGTGGGGTTTGTCTGTCTGCGTTGTCTGTGGTGAGGCAGGGGTTTGAATAAGACTATGGTCTATTTGTATATGTGTGTGTGGGCGTACACACTCACTTTGGCTAAGAGCCTAGCTCCATCTCCCCAGCTGATTAGGGGGTTAATGGCCTCTGAGCATGGGGAGCTCTCTGCTTCCTGATTGGCTGACATGCTTCTGTGTAGGTGGGGTTTCCATCGAGTGGCAGATGGTGTACAACCAGGGGGGCGGGAGGCAGGGGAGAGTGTTTATACATATATATGTATATTGTATCTTCACACATTTTGTGATTTTCCCACATGCGTCAGTACAACACTGCTGCAGGATTTCAACTATATCTATGAAGAGATACCTTAGTATTATATGTTTGATTATTTTATTTTTTGGGGGTTTTTTCCGCCTTTAATTTGACAGAACAGCTAGGTGAGAAAGGGGAGAAAGAGGGGGGAAGACATGCAGGAAATCGTCATAAATCGGCATAAACCTCGAAGTTTATGTGTGTCCACTGAGCCACCCCGGCCACCACAGTATTATATGTTGTATCACTATACATGTAGTGTCAAATGCAAACAATTCAGATTAAAAACACACCAACATGCAAAATGAACACAGCTCTATACATAGCGCATTGAAGTGTGGCTGTTACTAACCACGAATGACACACATGCACGCTTTCTTCAGCTTTAAAGATGTCAGTGGCATACAGTGTGTGTGTAGGTTTTCTGGGCAAGTATCTGCATCAGAACAGACAAAAAAGATATGACACACATTCACGTACACACTCAATACAAACTGAAACAAACCAATAGCAAAGATACATGAAGATGCATGACGTGTGTTTGCGTGTGGGTGTGTTAGAGGGAGAGAGATTGTGTGAAAGAGAGATTTGTTATATCTACTGTAAATATCACTGACTTGTTAGCATCTTTTTGTCTTCATGCTCACTGCGACATTAAGAACAAAAGCAGACAGGCTCTGAAAAGGTCGTTTTGTACACTGTGTGTTTGTGTGTGTGCGTGCGAGCACGTGTGTGCGTGTCTGATGCAGAATCTTTTATCAAGTGTCATTTCATCCCCATCTGCTGAAGACACACTGATATTCTCAGCATTTTACACACTCACTCACACACACACACACACACACATACACACACACACACAGAGACACAGAGTGAGTGTCATAAAAAAAGGGGTACATTGAGTATTGACCCTCAAGCTATAGGACTAGTAACTGTTTTATGAATGGGAGAAACAGTAATCCAGTAATCTAGTCAGACATGGAGTACCTCAAGATTCCGTCCTTAGTCCCCTTCTATTTGTATTATTAGTTGAAAAGCCCCTTTGTTGTTTGGATTTTAAGGTGAAAACCTCTCAGCAATTGCTTGTTCCGTGTAGGACACGAGATGATGTCTGTTCTTGCGTAAAACAAACAGTGCCATTTTGTTGGCCTTCTTCAATAAAAACATGAACACCGTTAATATTTGTACAGTAAATATAATTCTCCGGAGAGCTTTAGCTTAACTTAGAATGAAGCCCTGTCCAAAGGTGTCCCCCTGCTCCCAAGTTTTATGCTGTATGCTTATAGTCCAATAAGCCAGACGCAGGGTTTCGCATGAGTGGTACCTAATCTTTTTCGGTATGGCCATGTTGCATAGGAAGACCCTTCAGAGAGATAGGAATGACAAAAACTGCCAGCTTAACCATATAATGAAACCCAGCGTCGTTGCAAGTTTTATGTGTGAAACTGGCAAAGGATAGAGGGGAGGAGTGCCAGACAGACAGACTATAAACTGTGTCTGAGCCATTTTAGACTTGATTGAAAGTGAAAAGAGCAGCGGTGTCACCGTCACATTCATCCCGCGGCCTGAGCAACAAAAGGCTTTAACCTAAAAGACACAGACAGAAAGAGAAGGGGGGGCTCTGTCCAAAGCCGAGAGAAAGAGGGAAAGCAGCACTCCCAGCTGTGGGAGAGATTGAATACTGAATATCATCTGCCATCAAAAGTTTTGCACTCATCTGAAATGCTGTACTGAATTTCTGGAGGCAAGTGCAGCAATGACTGACGACTGACAAGAACTTATTTAGACAGCTTGGAGGGTAGATAGCTCCCAAATGTTCCCCTGATGCTTTTAAGAAATGCACTCCTCCTGATTTTTGCCTGATCCTCTACCCTCCGCTGTGATGATTTCACCACTGGACGATCAAATTTGGACTCCATTACACTAAGCTGTGGCTTGTGCAAATTGGCTCGACAGGTATATCCATTATGGAGACGGAGGGAAGGAATGGAAAGCCTTTCTTCTGACATTTATGATATTACCATGTGCTGCAAGACACAGATTGGTCGGACAGGCGGACTCGGTGGGGGGGGGGGGACTTTGGCAATTCCGAGGACTCTTTAT
This sequence comes from Scophthalmus maximus, assembly GCF_022379125.1. Taxonomy (NCBI): domain Eukaryota; kingdom Metazoa; phylum Chordata; class Actinopteri; order Pleuronectiformes; family Scophthalmidae; genus Scophthalmus; species Scophthalmus maximus. The sequence goes on along the minus strand of NC_061519.1, from coordinate 9,664,153 downwards.
GTCTATCACTGGCAGATGCATCAGCCTCTCTTTCTCCCCCTGTAGTCTGTTCTCTCAGTGTCTTGCTCATCCTTCCTGTCATAGTCAGATGCCCAGTTAGACTCAGGGAACAGTTGGTGCTGGTCAGTCAGAAATCAGTATGTTAGTTAGTTGAAAGTATCATCCGTGGGGTTGTTCATGTAGTTGTTTGAAGCTGACATGTTAGCAAGTTGGGTTGGTTGTCATGAAGCCACCCAGGTCAATTTGTCAGTATGTCGGCCAGTAGATCAGTCATACTGATACATACAGTGTCCACGTGGTTGTAATGGCTGTTGGATCGGTTGGTAGTGGGAGGGTCAGATGGTTTGACCACATGCAGCTCAAAAATAGCACTGACAACTGCATGGGGAGGCTTCTGAACAGGTTTGTAGCTACCGGTACCAGGAAGAAAGTGAAATACAATCAAGTCCATGACACCTAGATATAGCACAGCAGTTACTGGCAAGATTCTACTTTCTACAATTGCAAATGCAAGTCAGCTTGAAAATGAATGTAGTGTAGTATTATTGCACATGAAACTCTTTTCTCCTCCGTCTTGATAATTCTGACGTACACAGTAGGATTATTGCAGTAGTTGACCATTCATGCTTCAAAGTGTGCTTGCGTGTATTTGATTGGCCACTGTACTTTTACTGTACCGTACTGTCCTTTTTATTAGCTTGAGCCCTCTGTTGGGAACCCCTGATTGAGGCTGGAGAAAGGATTGTCCAGCGAAAAACTTTGCTCTGCCTTTGCTGTACTTTCAATGTGTCACCATCTGGCAATGCATTTCCCCTGGCCAATTAAATATCACGTGCAAACACACATACTAGACTGCATACTTTATAACATTAATGCCATCATTTTGTTTTGAGGGGTAAAGAAAGCAGTACTCTTTATGGGCAGCCATCCTGAGTTCATGTTTTTTTAAATCACATGCCCAAAGAAAATTGGGATAGATTGCTCCCTGTTTTACACTAGAAATTATAAATTTTTTCCTAATTGTATATTTTCTCTTCTGAAGTGCAAATGTGCTCAGCACTTCCACTTGGCTGTTTTGCACAGTCTTGGTTGTTGCATCTATAGGCAAATCTTTCTGTAGTTGCTTGTCAGTAGTCTGGGGGTCAGTTTGCTCTTGTTTCACAACAAACTTTGTTCAGTTTGTGTGACAAACTACATTCAACCGCATACATCAGTCCTTGTCAACCCTTCATGTGTTCATTAGTTTCCTCCCTGGCTCTCTTGCAGCTTGTCCTTTTTTTCTTGCTGTGAAAGCAACTTGCAGTTGATTGGATCTCAGTGCATGCGTGTGTATTCGTGTGCGTGGCTGCTTCCTCGTTGCGTGTGTGTGTTCACAACATTTGGTTTGGAAAACCCAATTGTTGTGGGATTTTGCCAGGGAGAGATGGTTTAACATGTATTTATTAGGCTAGTCTACCATGCTGGCCCATCCCCCAGAATTTAATTATTCATGTCTTTGAATGTGTGTTTGCGATTGTCTTTGTTGGTTTGTCAGAACTTCAGACATGTAGGGTTTTTTTCAGCCCATGCCCAAAATAGCCATATCATTACTTCCCAGTTTGCTTGCCCATCCTCCCTTCTATGTTTCGTTCTCTCTCCTGTCGTCCTAGCTGTGAAAGCAGCACTGGGGTTGCTATGGTTTGGTGAGATACAGTAATCCAATGTGCGCGCACACACACACACCTCATAAATAATTGACCTGTCACTGTAAGACGACAAGACAGACCAGATACACTCTTTCCTCCTCTATTCTCTGTTCTCCTCTCACATTTCTCCTCCTATCTCGTCCCCTTTAGCCCCTTTTCTGCACTCACCGTCTATTTAGTCCCCCTGCAGTTGTTCCACCTGTTCTTTTCTCTTCAGTTCCTCTTCTCGAATTCACACTAATAAATGTTTAAGTATCCTAAATGTAGGTTCCAATAGACAGTTAGCTCTGTGATGTACATAACGTTTTTTGAAATAAAGTTTAGTAGATGTTGATAATTGAGTCAGTAAAATGCTGAATCATGTACATTTTGATACAAAATAGAAGAGGAATTAGGACAGGGCCTTGAGGTACTCCATAACTGAGATTACCCATTTTATCAAAGTTCTAACTAGATTGAAAACTTGATACCTGCCTGGTATCAGACCTCATTTTTGATAAACCTTTAAGAAGGCTCAACATCTTTTTAGATGGCTGCATAATTTCCGTGGGTCATTCATTGGAAGGCATGTGTATACAGAAAAAATATTTTTTTGCATGAGATGTATGCCAAGTATCTCTGAGAAAAATTCATCAGATTTTCTCGGATATGGCGGATTGGGGCTTGTAATGGGTCATCGTGTTCACTGGAGTCTTTCATATGTGCTAGGACCCTGCCACACGAGGAATAGCACCAACAAAGGATTCGGTTTCAATCCTTTTTCACAACCTGCAGTTGAACTCATTGCAAAGGCTTACAGCTGTTGGCCTCCTGATGTCTGACATGGACAAGCATGACGGGGAATAATGACTCAACAATCAGTGTTCAGAATCTAGCCAGCCAGTTCAATGCACCAAAGTGGCCAAACAGCTGCTTGGAATAGCCAACTGGAGCCAACAATGCCTGACATACCGCAAAAAGCACAAATTGTGGTCCGCCCCAGATACTCGACAACAGCTCAAAAGTGGCCAAGAGCAAATAGTCCGCTTGGTGTATGAGGGCTGTAAAAGTTAACTATGCAAAGCGGAGTTAAAGTTAATCTCTCTCCTACTAACTATCCCTTACTGTCCTGGGGGCACGTGGGTAGGAAATCATCACATCATAGCAACTTCTTTCACTGCACACTTCAAATGCATATAGGAATAACTGAGAGGGGTGGAGAGAGTGTCAGATGGCACAGTGCCCTGTCGATGACGTCTCATTAAAATGTGTGTTTTGCACGGAAGGTTCACTCTGTGTGTTTTTATAGGCTCTGATTACCACAGATGTTCTCTCTGTTCTTCTCTTTTATCTCGGCAGAAGCAAAAACACTGTCGGAAATTTTAGGTGTTGTTGATTTTGTACCGTCGCCATTGATGCCCATTGAAAATCTTTGTTCTCATTCTTACAGAAATCAGTCAAGATTGTGAAAAATGTGTGATTTGACTTCTTATCTAAGTGAATGATGAATCCAACAGAAGCTCATTTGTCCCCCTCTTCTTCCTTGTGTCTTTGCAGGGTTTCACCTCAGTGGCACGGTAACCGAACCCACCACCTCGTCGGATCCAGAGGTCACCCACAAGGTGGCCATCAGCTTCGACCGCTGCAAGATAACCTCAGTCACCTGCGGCTGTGGGAACCGGGACATTTTCTACTGCGCACACGTGGTGGCACTGTCTCTTTACAGGATTCGCAAGCCCGAACAGGTAATAATCACAGTATACAGTATTTGATTTCTTAACCTTTAGCACATGATTGATGCAGAGTCATAACTCAGTTATACCAAAACTCATACTCATATTTTCAGGCTACAGTAACTTAGACATTCAGGTGATAGTGTTTCCCCAATTTGCAGCAAAGATAAACATACAATTTCTGTTAATGGGGCAATTCAAAACTCAAAACATGGATGCCAAATTAAAGTTTAGATGCCACTATAAAGCGGTAAATTGTGACAAAAATCCCATATTTCTTTTTCTTTTTTTTTCATTTACATTTTCTGGTATTACTAAACTTTAAAATACTAAGGCACAGAATGTCCTGTCACTACAGTTCTTATAACTCTAAAGGACTCCCCGATCACTTCATATACAAACATTTGTGGTAAACCTGTGAAAGATACAGAACCTCTTGTACATTGTAATAATCTCAGAACACAAACAGCACTACTCTCGTACTAAACGATGGTATTTCAGCAGCCAGTAAGTAGAGACTGCCATGAGTTGAAATTGAGTGCAACTATTTCACTTTAAAACAGCTTCAAAGTCATCGGCAGAGGCTGCTGTTGCCCTGCAAAAGTTTCACTGTGTTACTTTAAGGGTTTATAAAGTTTTTGTTCGAAATAAAAAGATGGCGTACAGACTCACAGGCGATTCAAGCTACAGCACTTCCAAGCAATAAGCTGCTCGGAAAACTAAGTAATTGACGAACACCTCACAACGATGAAAGTTGACGTATGTGTCCGTCTTATGCAGGTGAAGCTGCGGCTTCCGATCTCAGAGACGTTGTTCCAGATGAACAGAGATCAGCTGCAGAAGCTGGTCCAGTATCTGATAACAGCCCACCACACTGAGGTGCTGCCCACTGCCCAGAAACTGGCTGATGAGATCCTCTCCTCCAACTCTGAGATCAACCAGGTCCACGGTGAGAGGGCAACTTTTGTGCCAATGTCTTTAATCTGTCTACAACTGAGTTTTATTTTCATAAATGCATGGTCAATAGGTAAGTTTTCCTTTCATATTTTTCCTTTTTTTGTTTAATTCTTGAGAAATTCTTGCTTTGTGGAGATGCTGTCCATCCCTCCGCTGTGATATCTTCACAGCAACAGGCCAGACTTAAAAGCTTCCAGACTTGAAACATGCTGCATGCTAGTCGACAGGCTGTCGTACGTCAGAGCTCCTGATTACTCCAGTGAAGCATCAAGCCCTGGCTTCAAATGGCTCGTTTGATTTCTTAGTTCCCACTCTCCAGCCGCCACCTCCTTCCAGTGGCACGGGTGGGTTGCATACAGTGAAAGAAAAAGAAGTTGAATGATAAAGTGATGCAGCAGAAGGCCAACTAAAATAGAGAAGAGATGTGTGGAAAGGAAGGGGACACTGAGAGGAAGAGACAGGAGAAATGGCACTCTGGGAAATGGGAGATGGAGGGGGGAAGATGAAAGGGCCGGAGAAAGTACTGAGATGAAAAAGAAGAGGAGAAACGCAACAGGCATGCATCAGGGAAACGACAAACGAGACACATCCTTTTACCAAACAAAACTCTTTATGTTTCTCCATTTCATCCTCCTTCGATAAATGTTGACATTCTCCGGCTCTCCTGTCCAGGAAGCCCCAGGCTGCGTTTCCTCCCAGTATTTTTTCAAGGGGGATCATGGGGGTTGAAGTTCAGTCGATCCAGGAGTGAGGCTGCCTTTGATGGAGGAATGTTTTCTGCGGCGTACTCCCAGCCAGTTGGAAACACATCTCTGGGCTTTCCTCAGCGCACTTCCTGCTAGATCAAAGCGCCCCCCCCCCCCCCCCCCCCCCCCCCCTTCAGAGCATATCTGCATTTCCCTGTAGTATTACCCAGACACATGCTCAGTCGGAACAGAAGGAAAGCAAAGTTGGCCTTATACTCCCTTAGTGTATGATTAGGGCTAAGAAAGAGCAGCTTTTTGTAAATGCCATGTAGGTGGACTTTAAGTTCAATGTCAAAACCAAAGTGGTATGAGAGCAGTGAGCATCAGCCAAGATTTAAATAATTCACAAGTTGTTTTGTTTTGTTTTCAGGATGGTTATTGCAAACTATCCTGCAGCATCAAAGGATTAAACCTGGGATCATGTCATTATCGAGCAAAGGAAACTGTGTTTTTGTCAGAGCGGCTTTATAAAAGTAATCTCCATTTCCAACAGTGGCCGTCTGTTTATGTTTTTCCTTGGGGTAAGAATTGAGGACAGGAAGGAATGGCACGACTGTGACTTTACAGACGTACCTTTGCTTACAGCAGCACCTTTGCTTACAGCAGCTTTGATGACGTGAGACAAAAGTTGATGTTGGATTTCCAATTTTCCCCCCGTGTTCAGTTTAATACATTTTTTCAGGCCTTTGGGTGTAGTACCTGTGTGCGTGCCTGTCGTTAAGTGTGTGTGTGTGTGTATGTGCGTATTCCCAGGCGCACCAGACCCAACTGCAGGCGCCAGCATTGACGATGACAACTGCTGGCACCTGGACGAGGATCAAGTCAGGGAGCAAGTCAAACAGTTTCTGTCCCAGGGAGGATACTATGGCTCTGGGAAGCAGCTCAACTCCATGTTCGCTAAGGTACACATCTCCATTTCCTACCCCTGCTTCAATATGAGATATATTGAGTTAAGTAGCTCATCGGCTTCAGCATGAGAAATATTGAGTTAAGTAGCTCATCAGAAAATAATATTAATGTCAAAAATACAATTAGTAAAATGACATAATCTTTAAAAGATTGAACAAACCAGTGATCATTTTGAAAACCAGAATGAAATATACAATTTGTGTCTGTGATAAGCATGATACTCTTATAAGAGAAAACAATGCTCTATATGGGATTTCTTAACATAACAGAATATTATTTTAAAGGTGACATATTGTGCTCATATTCAGGTTCATACTTTTAAGTTGGGTGACCATTTGAAACGGTTTACATGCTCTAATGTTCAGAAAAGGCATCAGTGTTCTCATACTGCCGATTCCTGCAGCTCCTCTTTTCACCCTCTGTCTAACTTACTTGTATTTATTTTAGCCCCGCCTCCCAATAACCCCCAGTCTTCTCTGATTGGCCAGCTGGCCCAGTCTGTTGTGATTGATCAACCGCTTTCAAAACGTGTAGGAAATGTTACGCCCACTCACCAGAGAACTGGAGATTATCAGATTGCAGGCAGGGTTACCCCAAAAGAGTCCAACTGTGACATCAGAGTGGGAGAGAAATCTGAACCAGTTGTCCAGAGCCAGGCTGTAGGGATTAGCCAGCCCACAAAAAGAACACAGGGTGGTCTTTTTTCACAGCTTTTGTGGGCTGGCAGACACCACAGATACACACATTAATGTGCACAAACACTGCTCCAGTCCAAATGAAATAAGCTATTTTTAATATTCTTCTGGTAACAATGGTTCACATGTCTGACAACCCCACCACCCCATAATGTGTAAACTGATCTTTTAAAGTTGACAAAATGTTGCCCCCAAATATCCTGTAGTCGAGTCAGAACGACTTTCTACGTACAGTTTGTCTTACAACCTCATCTTACCTTCACATTCAGCCGTTGTTCAGTTCCGTCAAAGAACACGGGATTCACAGATGGTAAATGGACTGTATTTATAAAGCACTTTTCTTGTCAAATAGACCACTCAAAACGCTTTACAGGAAAGTCACATTCACCCATTCACACACTCATACAGCGCTGCTATTTACCGCGCAGTTTTCTGTCACATTCATATATATTCATACACTGTCAGAAGAGCCGTCAGGGAAGTTAGGGTTAAGTGTCTTGCCCAAAGACACAACGGCATGTGTACTGGCGGAAGCTGCATTGAACATTTTTTCTCTTTGTGTTAAAATATTGTTTCCGACAGAGAGAACGGCTCCCGAGAACAACTTGAGATTTCTTTAACTGTATTATTCAAACTCAAGGCACTAATGGATCTTTTTATGTAGTTAAATGTAACATTGTAAAATCTTCAAAGTCGGTGTAGAGGCTTCATCAATGCACTTTCTTCGGGCTTTGTCTGAGCGAAAGAAGCCCACTAAACACAAGCTATTGTCTGGTTAATCAAAGCGTTGAGATGTTCTATAAAACTCTTGGAGTCGGCTTTTGAACCTGATGTTGATATGCTAGATGTATTAGATGTGTTGGCAGTAAGAGCAAACTGTCGTGGACTACGTACACTGACTAAACCTGTGATCCTGGGTATTTCCAGGTGCGGGAGATGCTGCGAATGCGAGATTCCAACGGTGCCCGAATGCTGACGCTCATCACGGAGCAGTTCATGGCGGACCCCCGCTTGTCGCTATGGAGACAGCAGGGCACGGGCATGACGGACAAGTGTCGGCAGCTCTGGGATGAGCTGGGTAAGGACGAGTGGAGAGAAATGTCCCGTAATGCATGTTAGTTGTCGTCAGTGAGTGCAGGTCAAACAGCCAAGCCGACGAATCCACACAAATATATTTAGTCACCTTGTCATGTAAATGCTCACCCAGTCGGTAAACTATTAGGTCATCCAGTCAGTAGCTTCTCCCCCTGCTGCTCGAGCCTCTCCTCTTCTCCGGCTCCCCGCTCTGAGTGAATGATAAAGGCTGCCCGATCAATACGGCTGCTCAGCTTCTCTGCAATCAATCGCAGCATTTAAGAGGTCAATAAGAGCACTTCCTGGGTGAGCGAGGGAGATCATGACACAGACAGAGATAGGGGAAGAAAAGCAGCCAGACGGTCAGGGTTTGTGGCCTGATCATTTTTTTCTCAGATGCAGACGTCTGACAGTTTGAGGCTGACGTAGTAAACTCTGAGTTAAGCGCAGTAGAGCAGCAGAGAGGAGGCCAGCTTCCAATATTTTGGTTTATTAAATGTAAAAATGTATTGTTATGTTTAATAAAGTCTACATGCTGCATAGGATTGTTGGACTTTAAAAAGACAGTAGATTATTTTCATGCCCTAACTGTATTTTCATTTTCAATTGATCAGTTACTTATTTTCTTGATGATTTATTTGAATGATCAGTTAGAATTTATGTACTTGCCAAATGTCAAAAACCACAAATTCACATTTAATGTCGCTTTTGAAAATATTTAGCCTCATACAGGACTTAAACAATAAATTCCAGACTGACACTCTCCAGGTCAGGTCCATCCTCTCGTTTAAGACCACACCCAAGAAAATCTACACCCTCTGTGTCCTTTGTGTCCTGACCTCTGACTGCCTTCGTTTCCCCCCAGGTGCATTGTGGGTGTGTGTGGTGCTGAACCCCCACTGTAAAAGTGAGGAGAAGAGCAGCTGGCTGAAGCAGCTGAAGAAGTGGGGGGACATGGACGTCTGCCCGCTGGAGGACGGCAACTATGGCAGCGAGCTTCCAAACATCACCAACGCTCTGCCGCAGAGCAACCTCGCACAGGGTAGGCGCAAAAACACACACACACACACACACACACACATACACACACACACACACACACACTCACACACTCACACACGCACACACAGTCAAGATATGACTACAAACCAGAATTTGAAACTTGAACGTTGGGGCTCAGAGACAAAAAAGATGGTACGGCTTGACGGTATCGCTGATCCTGTGTGTGTGTGTGTGTGCGTGCGTGTGTCTTGTCTTTCTCAGACTCTGTGTCCAGGCCGAGGAGAACCGTGTTCAGCCGGGCTGTCGAGGCCTGTGACCTCCACTGGCAGGACAGTCACCTCCAGAGGATCATCAGCAGCGACTACTACGTGTCTCCATCCTACCAGAGGGAGGGGGAGAGTCTGCTCTTCAACCCACAGGGTCTGCCGCTCTGGCTCGGTAAAGTCTTTATCCATTACTGATTTCCAGAAAGAAAAAATAATTATATTTACCTACTGCATCATCGGCACTCTGCACCGTACAAGTGCACAGATCTTTTATGATTCCCTTTGTCAAATTATATATTTATTCAGGACACAGGCACACACACTTCTTATACAACCTGTGAGATATAAAAACATCTCTCTCAGGAGGAATGACTGTGTTTCTGTGGCACCTCTATATACACACAATCTCTAATTCCACTGAAAGCCAATACACACACACACACACACACACACACACACACACACACACACACACACACACACACACACACACACACACACACACAGTAATTCTGCTGATATTGAGGCCAGTCTCTGCAGTAAGCAGCTTCCAGCTAAGATCTGTCAGATTCTGCAACTTAAGCCAGCTATCAGACACGCACTGGTGTTCTGCTGAGACTGCAATGTGTGTGTGTGTGTGTGTGTGTGTGTCTGTCTGTCTGTCTGTCTGTCTGTCTGTCTGTCTGTCTGTCTGTCTGTCTGTCTGTCTGTCTGTCTGTCTGTCTGTCTGTCTGTCTGTCTGTCTGTCTGTCTGTCTGTCTGTTTGTCTCTGTGTGTTTGTGCAATTACTACAATCTATGTCCTACACTGTGTGTGTTTCTGTGTGCGTGAAGCTGTCCTGACCCTACCTTTTCCACACAGACCACGTACCGACGGCCTGCGCTCGCGTCGACGCCCTGCGCTCCCACGGTTACTCCAGGGAAGCCCTGCGATTGGCCGTCGCCATCATCAACACGCTCCGCCTCCAGCAGCAGAGACAGATGGACATCTACAAGCACCAGAAGAAAGGTAAAGCCTGCACAAGAGTTTGTGTGCCGTTTCTTTTCAGCACCCCCGACCAGTCATTTTAAACGTGTCTCTTCTCACCCCTCTCCGTCAGAACTCCTCCAGAGGGGCGTGACTTCCACCACCAACCTCGAAGGCTGGGTTGGTCATCCCCTCGACCCGATCGGCTGTCTGTTCATAACACTCACGGAAACCTGCCGCGTGGACGACGACAACAACATGGACACTGGAGGTACAAAGACATATTTCTGTGTCAGTTTTTTTAATTGAGTCTTATCTGAGGGGATTGCTAAAAGAAATCAACAAAAGTCTCTTCCAAAATCTGACAAACACAATGAGACTTATTTTTAAAGCCCAAGGAGGAGGCGATTTCATGAAGGTTATTACATGCTTCATTTTCTACTGTTCACACTTCTACACAACTTCAATATGGGCTGTACTAAGGGAAAACAGCACTGCATATATTAAGAGTCAAATCAGTTTATCCTCTGCATGTCCGCTGTTTGGTCTGCTGCGCTGCCATTGGTGGGTTCTGGTGGTTCTAAGCTACGCAACCAACCATTAAACCTATAAATTAAATACAAGCCTTTTGTACGTACATCAGCCAGATGCACACTCGACCATGAAACTCCTCCCGGTCTCCCCACACACAACAATACGTTCATCAAAATAAGTTAATTTGACAAACACAAGGTATAATTTCCGACACACTTTGCCAGCTGATGCAGAGGTTATCTGGTTCACCAGCAGTGACTCATCACACCACCACACACTCAATGTTCCTATACGCGGAGCAGGCAGCTATTGTGCTGCAGACAGCCGTGAACTAGCAGAGCATGAATGGATCGGGCTGGAACACCCTGCTCATTTATTTAGACCACACGGTGTGTGTGTGTGTGTGTGTGTGTGTGTGTGTGTGTGTGTGTGTGTGTGTGTGTGTGTGTGTGTGTGTGTGTGTGTGTGTGTGTGTGTGTGTGTGTGTGTGTGTGTGTGTGTGTGTGTGTGTGTGTGTGTGTGTGTGTGTGTGTGGGTGGGTGGGTGGGTGGGTGGGTGGGTGGGTGGGTGGGTGGGTGTGTGTGCGGGTGTGTGTGTGTGGTATGTATAGAATCCATCAGCATTTGCATTTCTCATCCTGCCCTGGGCCTTTTATTTTTGCACCAGTGGCCTTTGCAACAAAGCAGAATAGAGACTTGGGTTTGACCATTGTCACAAGGCTACAGGGAACCATTGTGAGTTCAAACAATGCAATGACCACTGGCACACTCGTGTGCCTGTGTGTGTGTGTGTGACACCGTGCTTTATATCCCACTGGATGGAGGAGACAGCTGGGAACATCTGTCAAAAGGGGGGTGGAACCAGTGTCAGCCAATCAAAAGGCTCTTCATGATTTTTTCAAATCAACCAATCAACAGTCGATTGACCCCCCAAAAAAAGAAAATTAATTGTGTTGTCCTTAAATCTGTAAAATCAGTTTCCACTTTTACTAGATTTCTGCACACAAACACACACACAAACAAACACAAACAAACACACATATCCGTGGAATGACAGGACTGAGGGGTTATGTGCTTTATCTGTTGCTCGGGGGATTTAAGCTGAATTATGGGTCGGGGGGAGAAACTGCGAATAAAAGAGCTCCAATCAACAGCTGAGACTTGTGGCATCAGTTATACATATATATCACTGGTACAGGGTCGGCTGCAACATTATGATTAGTGACTACAGTCTCCCATTTATCCCACATTTACATTACGTAATGTACAACTTCGATCACTCCCAAGTTTGAATTTCCCGGAGAATTTAATTCTGATTTCAGTTTGATAAGTTTTTCAGGTATATTGTGATAGAATATACTCATGCCATAGGTACATCAAAAGAGTGACTGGTTGATGTGATCATTCAAATATTAATATTTGTCATCCTTTGTGACGCGTGGGTTGGTATGATGCAGTTCTGCTCGGGCTAGTTCGTGTCAGTCGACTGTGGCAACACTGGTGCAGTTGAGCTTGCGAGGGAATCGATTCATGGTCCGTATTGACGGGGGTTATTATTACAGTGACCCGTAACTCTCTACAGTACAATGACGAGCCAAAACGTCATGACCACCACTGCCTGACACATGTTTGGTCCTTCGTGTGCTGCCAAAGCAGCTCTTACCCGGCGAGGCACAGACTTGGTCTCTCCCAATGCCTCGAACGTAGCCGTCATGAACGGACTGAAGCGGAATGAATCCGCCACGTGGAGAACATTGTAACAGGCTTGTTCTTTCTTTGTTCCCACCGTCAGAAGGCGAACCCAGACCTCCAGTCTACCACCACGTGCCGGTGTGGGGCAGCCCCGATGGTGGGGAGTCATACCTGACTCTAGCCTTAGAGGTGGCCCTGATGGGTATGGGCCAGCAGAGGATAATGCCAGAGGGCCTCTACGCTCAGGATAAGGTACGATCTTTCTGCAACACACAAACTGTCACATGAGGATTTGTAGCTATAACATTTGCATTTTAACAACAATCTGAGTTCTGAGTAACTGATTTTATCTCCCTTAAAGAGAATATAGTAATATCAGGCTGCTAGACCGCGGGAAACGGGACTGCAGTAATGGCTTGTTGCCTTTTCTTTTTTTTAAAGTTATTTGTTCATTGTAGACAACAAAATTGCTATAATTTAATGTCTCCGTGAAGAGCTCTCATCAGAACAAGAGAGAAAAGGTCACATCGTTTTGTTCCCTGAAAAATGAGCAGAAAGTCACAGTACTTCAGTTCACCGTGACTCAGAATAAATCCAGGCAACGTTTTCTTTGTGCGGATGTTAATCTCCTTTAGAGTGCTTAGCGCTGCTGCCACAGACCTTTGCAATGCCGTAGGAAATCGGCAAAAACGTCACTGTTCCGCACAAGAAGTACACTCAGAACCAATCAGATTAAAGAAAAAAAACTCTGACTGGACCACTGGCCGAAATAAAATTACTTCCTGTGTACTGAAACAATTGAGAGTGTGAGGTATTGAAGTACACTGCTGGTCCTGCAATACCTCCAAATCAAAATCCCCTCTTAAAGGGGGATTTAAACTTCTAATTGTTTTAAGTTAAGTCATTTTTTTTACTCTTATTGTTTGTATGTTATTGAATTAATTCTAACATGATTCAATGACACTAATGATATGTTATTCTGAAAGTGCATTGCAAAACAAAGGTTGTGCCAAATATTGATATCAAACTGAACCGTAACAGTGAATAAAATGTGTTGTGTTGCAGGTGTGTCGCAACGAGGAGCAGATTGTTGCAAAACTTCAAGAACTGGAGCTGGATGATCTCCTGGTCCAGACTCTTCGGAAACAGGCCATACAGCTACTAGATGGTACGTCCACGACTTCACGTTGTCTCTTTGTGTTGAAGCACGTAGGATACAGTGTGCTCCCGTAAAAACTTACAGATTTACCCCATGATTCTCAATTTGAGTTTTTTTCATATTGTTTTCATGCCACGCAATATGAATTCTAGATGGGAAACATTATATTGTCTCTCTCTCTCTCGGTGCAGCCGGTCCGTTTAGCGGCCTCGGTGAAGTCATCCACAGGGAGAGCGTCCCCATGCACACCTTCGCCAAGTACCTCTTCTCCGCCCTGCTGCCCCACGATGCAGACCTGGCGTATAAGGTGGCTCTCCGCGCAATGAGGTCAGACTCGTTCACTTTCATCATTAACACATCTTGTGTGCTACGTTTTGTAAAAACAAATACGTGACTGCGTTCCCCTGGTAAATTATTTTTGATGCCCGTAATGTAAAATGAATGACCACGGTCCACAGACCAATTGTTTTTTTACTCTCACAGTCTGTCTCTCTTTCGTCAATGCTTTTCTTTACTTAACTCTTTACTTTCCCTTTTTTCTCTTTATTTTGGTCCACATAAACAATATCCACAAGAAATTTTATACAAAAAAAATAAAGCATTAAGGTATAATGACAGAGTATATAGATAGATAGATAGATAGATAGCTATTAAGTTTTTGTTCATCTCAGTTTCAAACATTCTATTGAAACTTTCAAAGTGAGCTACAAGTTTTTGTTCCTCATCAAATTAAATGTGTACTAGGCTATGTATGGAACAATGAGGGAAACTATACAGTATACTACATGTAATTCCTTCTGATTCAAAATATATTCTTATGATAAATAGGTTCTGAGTTTTGTTTTTAGTTTTTTTTCAGTAATTGCTAGAAACTCACATTTGAATTAATTATGTTCTTCTTCTTTTATATATATTTTTTTAGTCTGTGTAACAATGTGTTTGTATCTTACAACAATCCAACAGATGATAGTTGCAGACGACTGCGTGCGTTAGCTGCACTCGAGTCCAACTAGTTCAAAGCAGTAGCTCTGCAGAAACCTCCCACCTTTGGGGAAGCTACGATGTTCAGGCTTTATGGTTTTCTTTATGGTCATTCTGGAGGCTGCAGTTCGTGGTGCTGCTGCTGAATTGCAACTTTTTACACTAACAGGTGTTTTTAATTATTTATCCAGCCTCGATTATGTACACAAACTGTCATGGAGGTGGGATTTATCGCGGCGATGTAGCATCCCACTGCATTCATTTTAGCCGCGTGCACCTTAAGAAGCAGCAGGGAGGCCGCCATCCATTACAGTGGCGGTCTAATTCATTTTAAGTAGCCTATTTACCAGTATGTCCAACTTAGTAGTGTATGTAGTATGATCAATTATGATAAAAAAAAATTGCGTTCTTGCCGAGAGTCAGGTGGGAATACCGTTCCCGTCTTTATCATAATCTAACCAGCCGCTGGCTCCAGTTTCATATTTACCGAGGAGACATGAGATTATCGATCTTCTACTCTTAACTTTCAGCAAGAAAGCAAACTGTTCTTTTGAATCGCCCACGGACAACAAAGCTTTCATTTTCAATTTAGAATTAATAAGCTTTCAGCTGTGAAATTCATCGTAGATTTTTATACTGACTGGTCCACCGAAACGTGCCGTAAGGAGAGTGTAAGTTTACTATGATTTGTAGGACAACACGTGAAAGTGAAACGCCTGCACATGAATCCGGTTTTGTAGATTTTCTAATGTTATAGTCTAATTGTTATTTACACAGTTCAATTACAGGTTCAGTGGTGATTTTGTTGTTGTAGTCTGTGAGAAAAAACAACCTGCATGAGCAACTACAAAGTAGCCACAGTCACAAAACTGACCATGCAACCCTGTAACTACAGGTTAGTACGGAGAAAGTGAGCAGTAAAAACAGCCGCAGGCAAATTTGAATTTAGTGGCTTTGCCTTCCGTCGTTTGATCTCTCTGTAATACAAGTCTGTGGGTCTAAAACAAAGCCATACAACAAAATCCTGCTACGTAAACCTCAGGCAAGCTTCCTGTCGTCTTCTGCCCACTACTTATGCTGTAAAACTTGTTAAACTAGTGGTTTTGGCCCGCCCACTGCTGGCTGCCTCAGTATTCAAACAATGATAAAGATACCAACGCATAAATGGGGAGCGTGTGGGCAGAGCTGCGGGAGCGAACAGAACGTTGTTGGCTGGAGAGGGAGACAGACACGAGGGAGGTGACGGCCATTGAGAGCCAGAGTGGGCGGCGCGGCCTGCTCCTCTGGGCCGACCAGTACAACACAGCTACGTCTATCCCGGGCTCACTCTCTGTCTTTCTCACCATTCTCCACACTGAGCCACACCGGCCCAATTTGCATAGCAGCAAAAGTCCCAGTTCTCGGTTCTGGCCACTGCGTAGTCAACTCAAAGGCGTGTTTTTGTATGTTTCTGTCAGGCTGCCGGTGCTGGAGTCGTCAGCAGGCTCCGGCGACGTGGGCCACCCTCACCACGGCATCTCCATAGTTCCGAGTAGATACCCACGCTGGTTCACACTGGGACACCTGGAGTCACAGCAGTGTGAGCTGGCCTCCACCATGCTCACTGCCGCCAAAGGTACCATCAGCGCATGCGCATTTTTCCGTTCTTTCATACCTGTGACTTTGCTTGGTAATGAGGTATTTGTGCATCAGGATCTTAGCTCACGTCTTCCTTTGCCTGCAGGAGACATGTTGAGGTTGCGGACGGTGCTGGAGGCCATCCAGAAAAACATCCACTCTTCGTCCTTAATCTTCAAACTGGCCCAGGACGCCTTTAAGATAGCCACACCTGCAGACAGCCCGCCTGATATAACCCTGCTCAACGTAGCACTGGAGCTCGGCCTGCAGGTACTAAGTGTGTGTGTGTGTGTGTGTGTGTGTGTGTGTGTGTGCGTGTGTGTGTGCGTGTGTGTGTGCGTGTGCGCGCACGCACACGAAAGGAGAAGGAGAAGGAGCAAGAAGGCGAAGTACAAGGGCAAGTTAATTATTTCCATGAATCATTTCACCACACCAACAGTGCTGGTCAAACATCTAAACACAGGCCAGTTTTCTTTAACTTGTAATTTCCGCAGTCCTCGGCTGCCTCACTACAAATTAACAGAGAAAACTTCACACGGTGCCTCACTATCTCGCTATTAATGCTCCGAGGAAACAACATAATTGAGCCTTTCGGGTTCAACAGTAACACAGAAACTCTTCAGATCGTCCAGACGCCATTGTCCTCGCTGCCTCTCCCTCGCCTCTTTCTCCTGGTAGTTTCTTTTCTAAGTGTCTTTGCTCAAGTGCTCAAAACGGAGGAATCACAATTATTCATCGGTGAAATTATGAACATACTCAAGATGTGTCATCACTGGAGAGAGTGGTTAATAAGTGTAATTCACAGTTTCACAATATAACACAGTGTCAGAATCAGAGAACCTCATCTTCTGCCCGTGTTTTGCAGGTGATGAGGATGACTCTGTCCACGCTGAACTGGAGAAGGAGAGAGATGGTTCGCTGGCTGGTAACCTGCGCCACGGAAGTTGGTATGTGAAACTCTTTAACACACCAGTGAGACCCATCCAATTTGCTTGGCATTTAGCTCAGGTGCCTTCCAATTCTTTTGGTCATCTTTTAAGTTTGTACCTACATCTTGAAGAGTCCAATTGATTTGGACACAATCTCAACATATGCATATCAGTTATGAGGGCAAATGAACTGTCTCCAGAGCTCAGAGACAGGATTGTGTGGAGACACAGCTCTCAAGAAGGCTACAAAAATAAAAATCTGATGCATCGAAGGTCACAAAATAGTCCACAGTGGCCTCCATAATTCTTAAATGGAAGAAGTTTAGAAACCAGAGAACCTTGTTTCTCAAAGTCTCTCAGAGTCTTTAAGGTGCTTTTCATTTGTCTTCCCCTGAAGAGAGCCTTCTGTGTGGCTACTAAATAAAGAAAAACTTATTGAATAAATCATCAGAGCTCTCAGACAAGTAGTATCATACCATTATCATACAATTTACTCTCTGACGTCAATAAATATGAAATATTGTCTCTTCCTCAGGTCTGCGGGCACTGGTGAGCATCCTACAGAGCTGGTACACCCTCTTCACGCCGACTGAGGCCACCAGCATCGTGGCAGCCACCGTCATGTCCCACAACACCATCCTGCGCCTCAGCCTCGACTACCCCCAACGCGAGGAGCTGGCCAGCTGCGCGAGGACCCTGGCCCTGCAGTGCGCCATGAAGGACCCCCAGAACTGCGCCCTGTCAGCTCTGACCCTCTGCGAGAAGGACCACATCGCCTTCGAGACGGCCTACCAGATAGTGATCGACGCAGCGTCCACGGGAATGACGTACTCCCAGCTCTTCACCATCGCGAGGTACATGGAGCACAGAGGGTACCCCCTGCGGTCGTTCAAATTGGCCTCCCTCGCCATGACCCACCTGAACCTGGCTTACAACCAGGATACACACCCCGCTATTAATGACGTGCTCTGGGCATGCGCACTTAGCCACTCTTTGGGTAAGAACGAGCTTGCGGCCATTATTCCCCTGGTGGTGAAGAGTGTGCACTGCGCCACGGTGCTGTCTGACATCCTCAGACGGTGCACCATGACGGCGCCGGGTCTCGCCGGCATTCCCGGGAGACGGAACTCTGGGAAGCTGATGTCCACGGACAAGGCGCCATTGCGGCAGCTCCTGGACGCCACGATCTCGGCGTACATCAACACCACGCACTCTCGACTGACGCACATCAGTCCGCGGCACTATGGAGAGTTCATAGAGTTCCTGAGCAAAGCAAGGGAGACATTCCTGCTGGCACAGGATGGCCACATTCAGTTTGCCCAGTTCATAGACAACCTGAAACAAATCTACAAGGGCAAGAAGAAACTGATGATGTTGGTCAGGGAGCGATTCGGCTGACCTTACCCCTCCCTCACAGGGACCCTCTCCCTGGGAAGTAGTTAAATGTATTTGTTTCTATTTAAGGTTTTTATTTTTTAGATTCTTTGAGTTTTTACTTATGTTGAGCCATTTGTTGACTAAGTCATAAGTTTTTGTCTCTGTTTTGTTGTTTTGTTTCTTGAATGTGAACCAGGAAGTGTTTGCAGTGCATTGCTCTACTCCGTTGAGACTGCGACAAGGGGGGGGGGAGGATGTCAAAGAAACACAAACAAAAACAACAGCATTTTCCCCTCCAACTAATGTTTAATCTATTATGAAAAAGTCAAAAGATTGTGATGACAAAAAAGGCAAAAGGAACTTTTGTTTTTTTCAGCGGCACATGGCGATATAAAAACCAAATGATTTTGTTGGATGGGGTACATACTTAAAGCCAGAAGACACCTTCAGTGGGGGTTATAAAGTGGAAGAAACATGTCATTCAAAAACGAGAAAGCCACTGAGGTGGAAAACACACATAGTGTTGCCGTCATACCTCGACTGTATTACTTGTCAGCTTTAACTTCTCCATCAGAAATGGCCTCTTGTTTCATTCAGGGCATCCTAGAGTAGAGCGGGCCGAATAAAGAAGTACACATGTTCATAGACTAAACCAACAGGTTTAGACACGTGACTAAAGCCACCCGAGACTAGCTCCTATCCGTGGTCAGTGCTTTTCATTCAGAAGAAGAACCATGTTGCTTCACGTAGAGCACGTTCTCAAATCCAGAGTGACATTAATCAGGCTGTTGTCGCTAAGGTAGAGTAGTAGAGGTTCCACATGCACATTTATATACAGCATCTCTCTTATGTCCTCCTATAAGCTTATTTACAGTGACAACGTACTACTGTGGTGAATGGTGGGGCTCACAGGATCTCTAAGACATAACCACTGCACTGCTCCATAGCCTTTTGTGACCAAAACCATTTAAAAAATCCATACAACTCTGTGCGACATTGATAACCTCTCACGTGCCAGATCAAGCTTCGGCCATGTCTGCTTCATTCCTGTCATCCGGCGGCATTCATTTCACCACCGTGTGTTCTGTCGGGTGGCCTTGGAAAAAAACGGGACCTTAATGACTTCAGCGACCATAACTTAAGTCCCTTTTCCATCTCGAAAAACTTCTGTCGCAAGTAGCGTTTCATTGAACCCATAGCATTAGCCCGCTTTAAGAGCAGAAATCTGGTCATCATTTTGGATCTTTTCATCATTGTTTCAACCCACCGCCCGTCAAACAGCACTATTATTTTTTTTTACAAACATCAGCTAGCATTATCTGAAATTATGGTAGCAGCAAGCGGAAATAAACAATAATCAATTAAATAACAAAGTCGACATTCTACCTTGTATATCCCGTCGGATGAAGAGAATTAGCCACGGCCTAAAGCCGTCTGAACACAGTAGAACCAGGCTTAAACCACGGATGCTGCTGCCCTAGGTGATATTTATATAGTTGGCAATTGATGAAAAAAAAGATACGTAATGTGTGAGGGGTCACTCACAGTGACGAATCCAAATGGAATTATCGCCCCACTGTGCTCTTGCCCTCGACTCCATGAAGCGTCATTGTGGCATAATTTAGCTTTTAACTGTTTAGGTTTTCTGGCAGCATAATGTCACTGCTTGCTTCGGTCGTAATGTACCTACACCTTCCTCTGGTTATTAGCTGCAAGTTCATAACTACAGTGGAGGTTTTATTTTGTATAGAATTGTATTCTTCCTCAAGCAGTGGCAGAAATCTGTTAACGGTGGTTTAAGCGGCGTTCGAATGTACTAAAGCAAAACAAACAAAAAAGACAATTATCTGACATTTGATGCAAAAAAGGTCAATATTTAAAACATTGGAGAGAGAAAAAAACATTGTAACTGTCGTAATTGCACTTCTCCCATCTTGGCTAATAGGCAAATAGAAAAATGAATATGCAAAAGTAACTTCTTTTTATGGTTTCAAACCTATGTTGTTTCCGAGCTATTAAATTCCTCCAGGTCGTAAATCTTTATGGGAAAGGGGTCTATGGTTACTAAAGCTACTTACATGCGTATGCTACTGGTTGTGCTTATTCTGGCCTGTGAAGATGAGTGGCCATGTCTTTCTCGAGAGGGTTGCAGAAATGCGGTGCACATACAAAAACAAAAAAAATACTGTATATTTTATGACTTGATGGCGTAAGCGTACATATTTGAGACAACATGCCTCGGCACAGTAAGTTGCTTGTCCGTATGGGGGGGGGGGGGGGCTTATGTGCCCCCTGTCTTACCCAGTGGCATGGTGTTGTTAACGGCAGTGTACAGTACAGCGAGAGCCTGAATCTTTACTGGTCATCGTATGAGCACTTCACACAAATACCTCTGCAGTACGTTCCTGCCTGCTTCAGCATTTATTTATTGATTGTTTATTAACTTTGTGTGACCGAGTAGGAATCGCATACACAGACGGAACTGGATTTTTTTTTTTTATACCAGAAAAAGAAAGTCACAACAGATGAGTCATCCTGTCGACAGCGGGAGAATAAGAAAGTGGGGTTTTCGAATGGAGGAACATTTTCTCGTCTGCTTTTACATTCCATGAGAGCTAATCTTCACCCAGGACCGGGTGGGGGGGGGGGGGGGGGGGCAGTCACGGCTCTGGGCCTTTTTGTTGATCTGAAGAAATGCAGATGAGAAGAATGAAATTAAAAAAAGGAAAACTGAGCAAATAGAAAGAAGAGAGAGGCTTAACTCAGTTCTCAGGGACATCACTTAAAGAAACAAAACAAAAAGTAGTAGCATTAAGCATTTAAGATATTGTAAATATAAAAGTGTCAATTCAGAAAATTGTAAAGTTATAATTATTTATGATAAGTATGTTATGTGTTTGGGTTTTTTTCTCTATTTTTTATGTTTCTGTTTTCCTTGGCGAGGGTGTACTTGAATTGTTTTGGACTGGGGGAATTTGACAGCGTTTTTTGTTTTTTTTGTAAGAGCAAAAGACTTCAAGGCATTTCTCAGGTGCTCCTGTGTACATTTCTTTCAGTTTGTTTAAGGCTATAATACCTATTATTGTTTGTGTTTTGGATTATTATAATTTTTTTTATTTTTTTTTTAAAGATCTGCAAAGAAATAAAAAAACAACAACAACAATCTGTTTTCCAAAAGGAGGCATGTTATTCGGAGTTGAGGAACTTCATTTGCAAACAGATACGTACTAAACCTGACTATGCAGAACCACTTTGATGGTCTTGTCGCCGCTTAAAGACGCCCCCCTTAAAAAAAACGTGGGAGGAAGAGACGGGGGGGGGGGGGGGGGGGGGGGCATGCTTGTATTTGGACA